>NC_083584.1:35336404-35636404 GCF_027579695.1 Neoarius graeffei | reverse complement strand
TATCCCCTTCCGCTGATGTCCACAGCGTTTGATCTGCTCCAAGGCGCCACTGTCTTCACCAAGTTGGACTTACGGAATGCATACCACCTCATCTGCATCCGACAGGGAGATGAGTGGAAGACTGCCTTTAACACCCCGTCTGGGCACTACGAGTACCAAGTTATGCCCTTCGGACTCACCAATGCGCCAGCAGTGTTTCAGGCCCTTATCAACGACGTCTTGAGGGATATGATCAATCAGTATGTTTTCGTCTACCTCAACGACATCCTAATATTTTCCAAGACCGTGCAGGAGCACCGCCACCATGTCCACCAGGTTCTCAAGAGGCTGCTACAGAACAATCTGTTTGCCAAAGCCCAGAAATGTGAGTTCCATGTTCCTGAGGTCTGCTTTCTGGGCTTTATTGTACGAAAGGGACAACTCCAGATGGATCCAGCCAAGACCCTGGCCATCCGGGACTGGCCCATTCCCAAGTCCATTAAAGAAGTTCAGCGGTTCTTAGGGTTTGCTAACTTCTACCGCAAGTTTGTCAGGAACTTCAGTTCTGTAGCAGCACCCATATCGGACCTCACCAAGAAGACAGGTGGATCTTTTGTCTGCTCTCCTCAGGCAGAAAAGGCGTTTAGGGACCTCAAGCACCGCTTCTGCACGGCACCCATCCTGGTCCTCCCAGACACATCGCAACCATTTGTCGTCGAGGTGGACGCCTCAGACAGTGGCGTTGGCGCGGTCCTCTCTCAACGTTTGGAGGGAAAGCTGCACCCCTGCACATACTTCTCCCGCCGCCTGAGCCCTGCAGAGTCCTGGTATGATGTGGGGGATCGGGAACTGCTCACAGTCAAACTGGCCCTTGAGGAGTGGAGGCACTGGTTGGAGGGAGCATAACATCCATTCCTGGTTTGGACGGACCACAAGAACCTGGAGTACCTCCAGCAAGCCAAGAGACTGAATCCACGACAGGCTAGGTGGGCCTTGTTCTTTAGCCGATTCAATTTCACCCTATTGTACCGCCCTGGCTCTAAGAACACCAAACCGGACACGCTCTCCAGGCTATTCTTGCCCAACAACAGGGAGAGTGAAGTTGGGCCTATTATCCCTGTGTCTCGGATTGTGGCCCCTGTCCGCTGGGGTGTTGAGGAGGCCATCCGACAAGCTCAATGCTAGGAACCCGGCCCTGGGACGGGGCCACCGAGCCTCCTGTATGTCCCTCGTCAAGCCCGGGCCAAGGTTCTTCAGTGGGGTCATTCATCCCCTCTCACCGCCCACCCGGGAGCCCGGAGGACCCTGGACTTCTTGAAAAGACGCTTCTGGTGGCCAAGCATGGAGAAGGAAGTGAGGTCATTTGTCCTGTCCTGTGAGGTGTGCACCAGAACCAAGAACCCACGACAGCGTCCCCAGGGCCTCCTGCTTCCTCTGCCTATTCCCTGGCATCCCTGGTCCCATGTGGCGGTCGACTTCATCACGGGTCTTCCCGACTCACAAGGTAACACTGTCATTTTGGTCATTGTCGACAGATTCTCCAAAGCCTGCTGCTTCATACCACTGTGCAAACTTCCTTCTGCTCTTGAAACAGCCAAAATTATTTTTACCCATGTCTTCCGAGTCTTTGGTCTCTCGCAGGACATCGTCTCAGACCGAGGGCCCCAGTTCTCCTCCCGAGTGTGGCGGGGGTTCTGCAAACTCATTGGAGCCACTGCCAGCCTCTCTTCTGGGTTCCACCCCCAGTCCAATGGCCAGACCGAGAGGCTCAACTAGGACCTGGAAACCACCCTGCAAGGCCTGGCGATGGATAACCCGACATCTTGGAGCACCTGGTTGCCATGGGCAGAGTACGCCCACAACACCCTGCAGTCATCTGCCACCAGGTTGTCGCCGTTCCAGTGCCAGTTCAGGTTCCAGCCACCTCTGTTTCCAGGACAGGAGGAGGATGCTGGGGTGCCCTCGGTCAACCAGTACGTGAGACAGTGTCGCAAGACCTGGAACAAGGTCAGGAGGACCCTCATCCAGACTTCCAGGGCCAACCAGACTCAGGCCAACCACCATAGAAGGCCTACCCACATTTTCCGCCCTGGGCAGTGGGTTTGGCTGTCCACCAAGGACCTTCCGCTGTGGGTGGAGAACCGCAAGCTTGCTCCTCGCTACATTGGCCCCTTCAAGGTTGTGCGCAGGGTGAACCCTGTCGCCTACTGGCTCCAGCTGCCCCGAACTCTAAGGATCAACCCCACATTCCATGTTTCCCTGTTGCGGCCCGTACTTTCGTCCACATATGCCCCTGCCCCTAGGAATCCCCCCCCCCCCCGCATCTTCCAGGGTCAGACTGTGTTCACCGTGCGCCGTCTGCTGGACTCCCGCTGGGTCCGTGGCAGGCTTCAATATCTTGTGGACTGGGAGGGCTATGGCCCTGAGGAACGCTGTTGGGTCCCCACCCGGGACATTTTAGACAAAGAACTTTGTCGGGACTTCCATTCGGCCCATCCGGATCGCCCTGGGAACGTCAGGAGACGCTCCTTGGGGGGGGTCCTGTTAGGACTGGGGACTGTTTTGGCCTCTAGAGGCTGCTGTTATTGCTTTATCTTGTCATGTTTGTTTTGGCCTCTAGAGGCCACCACTGTTTTCTGTGTTTTGTGTTTGTTTTGACAGCCTTTGTTTTCATGTGTTTTTGCCTCACCTCTTCCTTATTTCCTGCCCCACCTAGTTCTAATTGCCCTGTGCATAAATACTTCCTCAGTTTGGTCCCTAGTCACGGAGTCTTTGTGCTGTTATGTTATCACCTGAGATCTCTGTTCCAAGTTCCTTGCCTTTGTCTTTGTGGTCTTTTGTACTTTGTTTTCTTGTGGACATTTTGGACTTTGTGTTTACCATTTTGGGATCTTCTGAGCGTGCCTTTTCTTTTCTTATCTTTGGCTTTTTGTTTTGACTTTGAACTTTTGGATTTTTTATTTTTTCTTGTATATCTTCTGAGCATTTGGATTATACTTTTGTTTTTGCCTGGGATTTTGTATAGTGTAAGGCCCCGGTCACACCGCCCGAACTTTGCTGGAGCATTCCTTGAACGGTAGGGAGGGGGGGCCGAATTTTGACAACGCTCGTCACCGCGCACAAAATGGGAAAAAAATCGAAAACACGGGCATTGGCTTAGCGGTGCACCACTGAAGCCGGCGTTGCTTTAGCATTGGTTTAGCGGTAGCGAGCGTTGGTTTAGCGGTGACGCGAGCGTTGGTATAGCGGCATTCTGCGCATGCGGGCTTTGGCTCGGCGGGGGTATAAAGTTGGTTTAGCACCAATCATAGCAAGTCTCTCAGCATCCATGGTGATACAGTTTTACTGTAACTTTGAGCAAATTCGATATAGATGAGGTCTGAACTCAATGGCAGCTCGATTCCAAATGAGCTCCTGGTCCATTTCTCCCCGTATTTATAGCCAAATTCTGGTCCCGCTCTGACACCTCTATACCAACGCCAAACCAAAGTTCATCGCCACCATGGATAGCTGCTTCAACGCCTGACACCGTTCCAGCAACCCTGTGTCCGCTCGTAAAATGCTTACAACCGCTCCACCAAAGTTTGTGCAATGTTTAATCGCCGCCCGGGCAACGCTGGTGAAGCAGCGGTGGTCCAGCGTTCAAGATTTCTGCGTTGGCCTAGCGGACCCAAGCGTCCACGAACTTGCGTCTAGCGGTGCCAAACTTTGACTGGGCGTTGGTGGAGCGGGGGTGAACTTTGCCGGGGCAGAAAATTGCCCCCTCCTCACCGCTTGCAATATTTTGTGCAGCTCAAAACTTTCAGAGTGGTAGGAGGGCCCCTCGAGAAACATCAGCGGTGGCCGAGCGTATACCACATTGCTTTAACGGGGGCCAACTTTTGTTAAACGGTAGTGAACGGTTACGAGCGGTGATGAATTTTTTTCACCGCTCCAGGAACGCTCCAGCAAAGTTCGGGCGGTGTGACCGGGGCCTAAATAAACTGTTTTTCTACTCTACTTTTGCCTCACTCCTCTGCACTTGAGTCATTCCCCTGGTGGCCTAGTGGGGGTTTGCTGGATCACTACACCAGCAACCCAGATTCGATCCCCAGCAAAACCCTAACACTCTGTCTCCTGTCGAAAGGCAAGCTATGGAGAAGTACATCTCTGAGTCTCTGGCAGCTGGGATCACCCACCCTTCTTCCTCCCCAGCAGGGGCGGGATTCTTCTTCATGGATAAGGACAAGTTGCTCCGCCCATGCATTGATTATCGAGGTCTCAATGCCATCACATTCAAGAACCGCTACCCACTACCGCTCATGACTACAGCCTTTGAACTACTCCAGGGAGCCAAGATATTCACCAAGTTGGACTTATGCAATGCCTACCATCTCATCAGGATCAGGGAGGGGGACGAGTGGAAGACAGCCTTCAACACCACCACTGGCCACTACGAGTACCTCGTGGTCCCTTTCGGCCTGACCAACACGCCTGCAGTCTTCTAGGCACTCGTCAACGATGTCCTGAGGGACTTTCTCAACATCTTCATTTTTGTGTACCTGGATGACCTCCTGATCTTCTCTCGCTCCCTGGAGGAACATTGGGGCCACGTCCGACAGGTCCTCCAGCGCCTGCTAGAAAATAAGCTATATGTCAAGGCGGAGAAAAGTGAATTTCACCAAAGCTCTGTCTTGTTTCTGGGGTTCATCATCTCCCCAGCTAGGATCCAGATGGACCCCCTCAAGCTTGAGGCAGTCCCTGATTGGCCCACCCCATCCTCGCGACGAGAGCTCCAGCATTTCTTGGGATTCGCCAATTTCTACAGGCGCTTTATCCGCAACTTCAGCACAGTGGCCGGACCTCTCACAGCTTTAACCTTGACTAAGACCTCATTCAAGTGGGGGGAGGAAGCAGAGAGAGCCTTCTCCATGCTCAAGCACAAGTTCACCACAGCACCCATTCTCACCATACCCAATCCCACAAAACAGTTTACCGTGGAGGTTGACGCTTCCGAGTCTGGGGTCGGAGCCATCCTCTCCCAGAGGACCAACAATAACAAGGTCCACCCCTGCTCCTTCTTCTCTCTCCGGCTGTCCCCTGCTGAACAAAATTACGACATCGGTGACAGAGAGCTGTTAGCTGTCAAGCTCACCTTAGAGGAGTGGAGGCACTGGCTCGAGGGGTCGGATCTCCCCTTCCTCGTCTGGACTGACCACAAGAATCTGGAATACCTCAAATCCGCCAAACGCCTTAACTCACGGCAAGCCTGATGGTCTCTCTTCTTCTCCCGTTTCCAATTCACGCTCTCCTACCGCCCAGGCTCCAAGAACAGCAAACCCAACGCCCTGTCCAGGATATTCTCTGCCCGCCAGGAGGAGTCTAGCATGTCTGAAACCATCCTCCCTCCACACTGTCTGGTGGGGGCTGCCCTACTTGAGGTAGAGACATTGGTGCAGAAGGCCCTGGAACAGGACCCCAGAGAAGGTAACTCAAGCAACATACCACCTAACCATCTGCTTGTTCCCTGTTCTGTGCAAACTCAGGTGCTGCAGTGGGGTCATGGCTCCAAATTGGCTTGTCATCTGGGAGCTGCTCGAACCCTGGCACTCATCCAACAGCGTTTCTGGTGGCCATCCATCAAGAAAGATGTCCAGGAGTTCGTGGCAGCCTGCGACACATGTGCCCAGAACAAGACAGCCAATCGACCCCCTGCCGGCCTGCTAAGACCTCTCCTGATTCCTCATCGACCCTGGTCTCACATCGCCTTGGACTTCGTCACAGGACTCTCCAACTCAGGTGGCAACACATGCATCCTCACAGTTATTGACCAGTTCTCCAAGACAGTCCATTTCATCCCTCTGCCCAAGCTTCCCACAGCTAAAGAAACTGCTGAATTACTCATCCTTCACGTTTTCCGCCTACACAGACTCCCCACTGACATAGTTTCCGACCGGGGTCCTCAGTTCACTGCGCAATTCTGGAGGGCCTTCTGCAAACTCATCGGGGCCTCCTGTAGCCTCTCCTCAGGGTTCCATCCTCAAACCAACAGCCAGGCGAAACGGGCGAATCAAGCTTTGGAGGTGGCACTCAGGTGCATGACGTCCAGGGATGCCGCTTCTTGGAGTAAGTACTTACCTTGGGTCGAGTACGCTCACAACACTCTCCCTTCATCTGCCACAGGCCTCTTGCCCTTCCAGTGCTCCCTAGGTTACCAACCACCACTCTTCCCCAACCAAGAGGAGGAGGTCGCCGTACCCTCAGCCCAGACCTTCATACACTGCTGCAGGAGGATGTGGGCATCGGCTCGGAGAAGACTCATTCGCTCCACCCTAGCATCCAAGAGGCAGGCTGACAAATACCGTTCTAAGGCACTCACTTACTGGGTGGGGCAGCGAGTCATGCTCTCCACACACCATCTGCCACTCAGAACCGTCTCCTGCAAGCTGGCACCCAGATACCTAGGACCCTTCCTCATCAGCAAGGTAATCAATCCATGTTCCATCAGACTGACATTACTACTCACCATGCAACATATTCACCCCACTTTCCATGTACCACAGCTTAAACCTCTGGTCTCTAGTTCTTTGTTCCCACCCTCCAAACCCCCTCCTTCATGGTTCTGCATATCTCCTCTAATGCCGCTTTTCCACTACCAACGCGGCTGAGTTGGGCTGAGCCGTGCCGTGCTGAGTTGGGCTGAGTCGAGCTGAGTGGGGCTGTTGGGGTTGCATTTCGACTACAACCGCGCTGAACCGTGCTGGCTGGAAGTGGGTGGACACATTGGGTGGAGTTAGTGAAAGTGGGTGGACATCAGGTGATGTCGTTAGGCGGCGCAAACAGTGACATCAGTGATCTTTTAAGCAGTAGTCTCACAACCCGGAGAGTAAACAATAAACATGGAGGACATGGAGTCGTTAGTGTTGCTGGTCTTGGTGCTGTGGCTTGTTGTCACCGACAACGCCAACAGATACTGGCAAGAGCGTATAGATGAGGCGAGGCGCATAAGGCTTCATAATTCTCGTAATTCGTAATTCTCCTTCTTCCGGGTTTACGGTGTTTACAGATCCCAGCGTGCTCGCGGGGCGTGTGTGGGCATGTGAGGACACTCCTCCTCACCAATCAGTGCACAGGGGAGTGTCTGCTCATGCCCCTAGCCCCACTCAGCTCGGTTTGGCTCGCTTCAGCCCTACTCCAAAACCGTGCGAGTTTTGGGGGCTGAGCAGGGCTGAAGCGAGCTGAGTCGTGCTGTTCTTAGATAGTCGAAACGCGAGCCGTGTCGGGCTGAAGCGAGCTTAAGTGAGCTGGAAAAGGGTAGTGGAAAAGGGCCATATGAAGCAAGTGTGGCAGTCAAGGTGTCCAGAAGAACTGTGGCTAATTCTGTAAGATGCTCAGTAAAAATTACAGCTCATTTCCTTATAAAACTGCACTCATAGTCTCAGGTACAATTTTTTTTTTTTTAAGCAAAGGGTTGTCTCGTACAGCCCTGTGATGACCTGGCGACTTGTCCAGGGTGTACCCTGCCTTTCGCCCGTAGTCAGCTGGGATAGGCTCCAGCTTGCCTGCAACCCTGTAGAACAGAATAAAGCAGCTAGAGATGATGAGATGAGATGAGATGAGATGAGATGAGATGAGATGAGATGAGGTTGTCTCGTACCAAATATGTACTTTGTTTAATTTATTATGGCTTACTGCTGTTTGTAGTATTTTTTTAAAATATTGAAACATTTCATTTCATTATGTTTTAAGTCATTTTTGGTCGACAGCATTTCTTTATATGTGCCTAAGACTTGCACAGTCCTGTAGTTTAGGCTAAAAAAAAAAAAGGCAGGTATAGTCCTCTAAATAAATCCGAGCAGCTTTTATTGATCACAGATTTCCCTGTACCTTTCTTTTGTTAAATGACTTAACTAAGGGATAAACAGGAACATACTGAACGTGCATGTTTTCCCAGCAAATCTCTGATGTACCATGTTTAGTCCTTGAAGCTAGGAATGTCTCTGCTTTACAACAATTGTTTTGTGCGAGTCTCTTCCCAACGTTTGTCTGATTCAACAGAACTGTGTACATGTCATCAGATGTGTTTGATACAAGGAGCAATACATAACAATGATCGTAGTTTAACACTGATTCTTTTTATGTATTTTTTTTAATTACATGCCCACACATACACAAACAGACACTCGCCATCCCACAGAGAAGTAGGAGGCAACGAGGCTGTTGGAGCAGTATACAAAGAGGAAGCAATAGACTTTTTAGCACCAATCACAAAACTACAGCTGTTTTCTTAGGCACAGCTGGGTTTCTACTGTGCATGACAAAGGCAGAGTCTCTCAGACTTTATCAAAGGAAAGGGGCAATAAGGATACATTACAATTCACATCACAGAGGAGAACTGTGAAATATCCCACAGTGCCATAGACTCAAGCTATACTCACACAATAAAATACTCTATAAAAGATTTTAAGTGCAGCCCTGACTCTTGATTTGTGTTTTTTCTAATCCTCAAGCTGAAATAAACATTTAGAGTTTGCATGAATGCAGTTTCTGAACTTGTGTGAAGGTAAAAGACCAAGAGAAATAGTCTTATTAGTCAATCAGTGCGTTTACATGCACATAGAGAAAATTGAATTTCTGCCGTTGCTCGACTGAAATCGAAGTTCTAAATGCCATGGAAACACCTTAGCTAGGCTGAAATTGAACCGAACTTGATTTCTCGTAATCGAGCTACACGACCTAGATTATGCGATTTTTGCCGAGCTACTTAGTGCATGTATACCCTATCGAGCTACGTAGTCGAGCTACTTACTTCAGCACTGCCCCTTCCGGAAGTGACGAGTGACGAGACCACAAGCGGGAAACACGACAGCCTCGGTTGGCATGACAACAGTAGTAGCAAGCAGCAGAAGAGGTCAGGAGGAACAAACGAAGAAGAGAAAATGGCGAGCAGAAACGTGCACTTCTGGAGCAATGAGGAGACAGAGTTCATGCTCATTCAGCTTAAGGAGTTGAATATATTAAAATTCATGGACGGGAGAAAAACGCGCAATGGAGAACACGGAACTGATAACTTTGTTTACACTCTTGAATAGCTCTTCTTCATGATGACAACTGGAAGTGTACCAACACGATGGGGCGTGTAGCGCCACCTGTGGCTCGGGTGCACAATGTACCTCACACAATAGCTCGATTTCCTTGTGTGCATGTAGGATTGGATTTCTCTGGCACCTCTGCTGGGACCCTTTGGTCGATTACCGACAGCAGCTCGATTTGGATGTGCATGTAAACGTACTGAATGAAATACAGCAGTGGTCATCAATTCACTTTAACCTGGGTTTAAATTCACTTCACTGTGAACATTCATGAAAAATTTCACTGTGAAAAAGACAGATAGTTAAGTAAACTTAGACTGGGATGCAATAAAAAAAAAAAGTCACATGAGTGGAAGGTTTTTACTTTCGTTCAGGCCTGAGCGAATGAATAGACATGAAGTTTGTGGAACAAACAAGAAGAAGAACAACAACAACTTTTATCACATGTACACTTAAGCACAGTGAAATTCCTCTCTGCATTTAACCCATCTGAAGCAGTGAACATGCGCACACACAAGTGAGCAATGAGCGCGCACACATACCCAGAGCAGTGGGCAGCTATGCTACAGCACCCGGGGAGCAGTCAGGGGTTAGGTGCCTTGCTCAAGGGCACTTCAGCTTAAGGCCACCCCATGTTAACCTAACTGCATGTCTTTGGACTGTGGGGGGAAACTGGAGCACCCAGAGGAAACCCCTGCAGACACGAGGAGAACATGGAAACTCCATACAAAAAGGTCCCTGTCGGCCGCTGGGTTCGAACCCAGAACCTTCTTGCTGTGAGGCGACCGTGCTAACAAAGGCCATGCTTTCCTTTATCTTTAGTAAATTCCTGGTCAGAGATGCAGTGGTTCAATCAGGCTACTAGTTTGTTTATAATTTGAGAAATGGAGCCAAATTAATTCAGTACAAGATATCATGGGCAGGTACAAAGAAAATGAATAACTGTGTGAGCACAACTCTTGCTCTCCAGCTGAGAAAAAATATGATTTGTATCAAAATTTTATTTGTTATATTACATTAGAGATGTCAGTGTTACATTTGAGCATGATTTCATAGCTGCAGCTTGACGGTCATGAAGCAAAAAAAAAACAAAAAAATGGTAATTCATCAACAACAGCAACAACTGGAAAATGATTTGTTATGGTTTGTAAATGTTTAATTTGATTTGCAGTTTAGAAAAGCATGATGTTGTATTCAAGTATGATTAATTTTGACAGAACAAAAAAAAAGTCAAAAAACTCCAAAGCTCTGATACTGTGATAAGACATATGTCGCAGTTGATATTGTACAAATTAAAATAATCGGTTTCTGTTTATGCACACTGATACTTCTTTCCTCACAAGTTCCACTCACATTCCTTCCTCTTGACGTGTGGTGTTGAGTTTTGAGAGTTCAGCCCTTTGAAGTAGGGAACACGTCTCTGTCAGCAGGTCATAGTGGGTCATCTGGACCTCCTGACTCAACATGGCCCTTTGTGCTGGCCTGCTAATCTTGATCCTGAGCAGATAACAGACCACAGTGTACACCACCTCTGTCAACGAGCATCACATTCCATCAGGCCATTGCTGAAAAGCTTGATGGAGTGCAAAGGACATGGATAGTTCACTCAATCACCTGGGAAACAGCAGACAGACTCAGTTTGCCAAGTAAACTGTGATGCAGAAGTCTGAAGACATTAGGACTTTAAAGGTCCATGATGTAGGATTTAGAGGGATCTAGTAACAGAAATGGAATATAGTATTCATAAGTATGTTTTCAATAGGAAAGTAATGATTCACCCAAAGTAATGATTCATACAATTAGATTTAATTCACGATATTAGATTCATGATTCAATTTTCCCATGATATTCTTTCTTAGCAACTTAAAGTTTTTAACTGCAATGTTGAATTCTGGGCAAAATATTCTATTTCTATTGCTGTTAGAGTTTCAAGATGTTTCATTGCTGCACACACCATGTATCCTATGTGTAAATGTTTTGCCGAGATGAAATGTGTCCCGCATTTTACGATTCCGGAGATTGCCAGAGCAAGTGAGCAACAATACCACATGACCACTGTGGGGCATGTTTGACCTACTTTTAACCAAAAAAGTTGGCATGGGCAAACATGGCGGACTCCGCTAGTGGAAAAGAAAAGAAAAGCCTGCCTCGTGAGTTCAACTGCAAGATAGATCAAGGTTAGATGGCATGTCATTTTTCTGGACAGATAACTAAATCATTCTAGCTAGGACTTAACTATCTTAGCCTTAGGATGCATGGGCTCAACTCCACGGTAGCAAGTATGGAGTTATACACCTAATGTTTTGATCTTACAGAGAAAAACAATAACACAAAAGCAGTAACGGAGAAAAGATATATTCATCTTTTGTTTCACAGATCTATTCGCAAATGTCCACCACAAATTACGTACCTGCGACTCAAAACTCTCCGAGGTCGATGCAGAGTCATAATGTTTTCCTCACATCGCCATCTTGGTGTGATGCAGTTCCATCATTCAGTGCGTTTACATGCACATAGAGAAAATCGAATTTCTGCCATTGCTCGACTGAAATCGAAGTTCTAAATGCCATGGAAACACCTTAGCTAGGCTGAAATTGAACCGAACTTGATTTCTTGTAATCAAGCTACACGACCTAGATTATGCGATTTTAGCCGAGCTACTTAGTGCATGTATATCCTATCGAGCTACGTAGTCGAGCTACTTACTTCAGCACTGCCCCTTCCGGAAATGACGAGACCACAAGCGGGAAACACAACAGCCTCGGTCGGCATGACAACGAATCATGACAACGGCATGAATCTTTTCTTTTTGTGGCATTGTTTGCACTGTTAAAATTTAACTCACTTACTGTATCACCAAATACATCTGTACAGCTGTTGCATAGCTGTGAATTGTGTACATAAACAAGTCATTGTATTTGTGTGTGTGTGTGTGTGTGTGTGTGTGTGTGTATATGTCCAACATCTGAAGAATGTCAATAAAAACAAAACAATTGAACTATTTTGTGTGTTTATTAAGACATAAAATTAAATTGTAAGCAAAAAAAAAAATTTTGTAAGCAAAAAATGGACTTTAGAAAAATATACAATTGTGCAAAATAAGTTGTCTTACAAAACAGTGGTCTGTGCAGGACAGTTTGTAGCCATACAGTCTGTTAGAGCAAGCCTAACAGCTTGAGCACGGAACTTGTGAACACGGAACTGCCAGTGTTGCCAGATTGGGAGGTTTTAAGTGCATTTTGGCGGATTTGAACATGTTTTGGGCTGGAAAACGTCAGCAGTATCTAGCAACACTGCTGATAACTTTGTGTATACTCTTGAATAGCTCTTCTTCATGACGACAACCGGACATGTACCAACACGATGGAGCGTGTAGCGCCACCTGTGGCTCGGGTGCACAATGTACCTCACACAATAGCTCGATTTCCTTGTGTGCATGTAGGATTGGATTTCTCTGGCACCCCTGCTGGGACCCTTAGCTCGATTACCGACAGTAGCTCGATTTCGATGTGCATGTAAACGCACTGAGTATCTCTCTAGCCACTTTATCCTGTTCTACAGGGTCGCAGGCAAGCTGGAGCCTATCCCAGCTGACTACGAGTGAAAGGCGGGGTACACCCTGGACAAGTCGCCAGGTCATCACAGGGCTGACACAGACACCCATTCACACTCACATTCACACCTACGGTCAATTTAGAGTCACCAGTTAACCTAACCTGCATGTCTTTGGACTGCGGGGGAAACCGGAGCACCCGGAGGAAACACACGCGGACATGGGGAGAACATGCAAACTCCACACAGAAAGGCCCTCGCCGGCCATGGGGCTCAAACTCGGACCTTCTTGCTGTGAGGCGACAGTGCTAACCACTACACCACCATGCTGCCCCATGCAGTTCCATAGTTATGCTAATTAGTTCAAGTTCCTCGCATTCAGCTATTTCCATATAGGGCCATACTGTTTACCTCAAGAGGTAGGAAAACCATCCCAAAACAGAGAAAAGCGACCTTCAGCACATCAGAATGATCACATGTTGCCCGCATGATATTGTTCTTGCAAAACAAAGGAAAATGCCATGTACAATAAAAAAAATTTGAAAAATTCAGATTACTTTGCAGTTAGCACCCTTAAATAAGATATTCCTTTACTGATCCCCACGAGGGAAAATTCAGTATTCCTTTTATTAAATAAATAAATGAAAACACTTTTGTTCCATTTGTAATAACCAGCAATAATATTATATACCCACATTTTTTTATTTATTTTATTTTTTCCTTGTCTATAATTGTAAAGCATCCTTGGGTTTCTTGAAAGGCGCTATATAAATTTAACTTATTATTATTATTATTATTATTATTATTTGTAAAAAATTGGGGTAAAATATACTAGCCTATTAACCAAAATATTCCTTTTATGAAAAATGAAAAAGGTTAATAACAAATAGACCTTTTCTTATTAAACTTTTGTGTACATTTATCCTACCTGCATTTACTTTTCTTTTCTTTAGCTTTCAGCACTCTGTAAAAAGAGAGCTTCGATTTCATGTTAAACCTATTTGCACAGTCAATCACGCAGCAGCTCTTTCCCATTTTAGATCTGTTTTTTGTGTTTTCACAGCATTAATACTGTGTTACTTCTGCCTAGGGTGAAGTCAGGTGCTTTCCTGCTATTGTGTGATATCAAAGATGAAGAAAGGAGAGGAAACAGTGTTTGGTGCTGGCTATAGTTTGCGAACACAAATTTTGAAAAATGGAGGATATTACTTATTAATTAGCATGATAAAAAGCAATGGCGTGTGAATGTAAATATTGGAGGTATGCTACAGGCACCTGACCGCCACCATACTTTCTAATGCACACTTGGAAAGGGAGTGGTAAGGGAGGGGCATTAAGTTGGTTGCAATCAACTGAATCCTACATAGTGGACCTTTAGTATACTTTAACACCTCACTATAAATATACAGTATTTCATCCCAGGGCTTTGAACCAGAATTTTTTTCCTATTGGTTCGTTCCGAACAGAAACGGAATTTTAACATTTCCGGTTTTGGGTTCCACCATTAAATAGACGTTCCTGAACCGGTTAGAACAAAAAAATTTCGTTCCCGGAACGGTTAATTACGTTCCCTGTCAGCTGTTTAACAAATGGCTATAAAATTATGTCTCTGTCTCATCCAGCTTAAGCCAAATGTAGGCTAATTCTATTACAACCTTCTTTAAATAAGACAAGAAACAATTCAAAACAATTATTATTTCAAATGTTGGCGATTTGGATTCTCAGTATGTCTTCCCATCTACACAAACAGAAAAAGTGCCAAAAATGAAAGATAATTCATTTAGTGTGTTACCAAAGGCTAGTCAGGCCCTATGCATTGATAGGCTAACAGAGGTTAACATCATTTAATGTTCACGAGCCTCTCATTAACATGGACAAATATATTGATATCATATTTGAAATTGACGTTTTTGAATAACGATAGACTGCAATATTTACCTCTTATTTAAGATGTGGAGACGTGATAGTAGTCCACCCTCCCGCTCTCTCCATTCAGTCAGCGAACGTCACACAGGAAGTGAACCCCAGCGGGTCATAGAAACTTGCGCAGGAGAAGAATGACTTTTTTATTTGTAGGCTACGGAAACTTTGAGGAACGAAATAAAAACCGGTATTAACCATTATTTTTAATAAGCGTTTCTGTTCCGGAACATAAAAAGTAATAAAGTTTCTGGTTTCGTTTCTGTTCCATGTGAAATAGAAAAAGTTCCCGGTTTTCGTTCCTTGAACCGGTTCAAAGCCCTGTTTCATCCAAATGTGGAAGTGTTTTATCCATCTGTGGCAGTGGGGGCGTGGTCAAGCATCGGTCTGTGACCGGAGGGCGGAGTCAGGGAAGGTAAGTGGCAGAATCACTGCACCTGACGTTAATTAATGTGTTTGTGTGTCTTCCCCAGTGACCGCGCCCTATTTAAGGAGAGAGAGTGAGAGCAGAGGGAGCTCTCTCCCCAACCAGACGACTGACGTGTGTGCGTGTGTCTGAGTGTGTGTGAGAGTGAATATAGAAGCTGAAAAGCTAAATAAAAGAGTTTTATGAACTCAGTTCTGGCCTGCCGTCCTTCTGTGCTCCACCCACCTACACGAACTGTCACACCATCCGTTATCTCTAGCCGCTTATCCTGTTCTACAGGGTCGCAGGCAAGCTGGAGCCCATCCCAGCTGACTATGGGCAAGGGGCGGGGTACACCCTGCACAACAACCATTCACACTCACATTCACGCCTATGGTCAATTTAGAGCCACCAATTAGCCTAACCTGCATGTCTTTGGACTATGGGAGAAACCGGAGCACCCAGAAGAAACCCATGCAGACATGGGGAGAACATGCAAACTTCACACAGAAAGGCCCTCACCAGCTGCTGGGCTCGAACCCAGGACCTTCTTGCTGTGAGGCGACAGTGCTAACCACTACACCACTGTGCTGCCCCAGAAGTGTTTTATTTACTTTATAGTCTTGCCTAGGCTATGTTACCAAAGAGTTGGCCTAGTGGTTAGCGTGTCCATCTTTCAACTGGGAGATTGTGAGTTCTACTTGCAGTCGGGTCATCCCAAAGTCCATCATAAAAACGGTACCTACTGCCATCTGGCAAGGCACGCTGCAATACAGATGTGAGTACGGAATCAAACTCTCGTGGTTACCAGAGGACCAGCTCCCCCACTGTAACCCAAACTATATAATAGGCGAGAGGCTGAGGGCGATAGAACTGGAGATTGGCGCTACCAATGTGCCTTGATGGCATGGGAAAGACTGACTAGGCTATGTTCCTGAAAGATTATGTTGGGCCAGTTTAACAAATACAATGATAAAATAGTCAATCTGTCTGAAGATGTCTAAATGGAATTTCTTCACACAGTGAAAGTCAGGTTTAATCAAATAGTTGGATAGCTACAAGTGATAGCAAAATGGATATAAGCCTAATCAGTTCAGATTGTACTCAGATACCATGTGTCAAAATGTCCACAGTGCTCTGGTACCACAGTCAGAGTGGAATCTTTATGTACAATTTTCTCCTTTTTCACTTTTGGAGGTAACTGGACCTTACAATTCGATCTCTAAATTCTTTGTTTTAGTGAGATATGCATAAAAGAGAAGATATTTCAAGAAAGCCTGCAGTTTTTAGAACTGTATATCATAGAAAATCTTGAGATTTAACCATGTGAAAGGTTTAACCATGGGAAACTATGTTTCCCCAACCCACTACACATATGTACATGATTTGTTAATGATACAGACACTTTTCTGTATAAGAATATAAAAAGTTTTATAGTTTTATTTAGCTCCAGATACATCATCATGTGTCCTTAACAAAGTGTCAAACTGTCTCAGTATGAATAAATCAAAAATAAAGTACTTTTTCCACATCAAATAATAAATCATTAAAACTTTGTGTTTTTATTATTTAGAATCACAGTTCAGTGTCTACTACAGTTTCCATTTGTGTCAGATAGAGTGACTAACCCTACTAAACACAATGTCTAATAAACTACATATGTACTGGATGGGTGGGATGAGCTCTTTGTGTGTGTGTGTGTGTGTGTGTGTGTGTGTGTGTGTGTGTGTGTGTCTGTGTGTGTAGCGGTGCGGTAGACTGATTGAACAATGATTGCAGAGGCAGCAGAAGTTTACGGATGAGTGGGTGCGAATAAAAGGGGGCCTTGAAGCAAGGCCAGGACACTGATCCTACCATGCATAGGGCTTTGAGCTCATTTCCTACTGTACAATTCAGTCTAAACACATAAGTTATACAGGTTCAGCCTTGATCACAGACTCACAAGAAAAGACAACCCCTCAAATGACAAGGGTATTCTATTAGAGTGAGTGGGAAGAGATTGAGCCTCTCTTTGCGAGCTCAGCTTGGTATTGAAATGTAAATGTTCTTTGGTGAATGTAGTAGTCTTTCTACTTTGTGACTCAAAGAAGGTGCATGGTACAGTCTTGTTTGGTGCTGCCAAAACTATTTGCGCTTTTGAATTTTTGGAGAACAAAAAAAGATGAACTTCAAAATCACACCTGCCTTCTTTAGGGGATGAGGTAAACATGAGCAGATTAGGTTTATTTGAATTACTATATGAATACAGTGTATTTTCATTGTTTCACCACTGGGTGTCCCTGCTCCAAACCTTAGTCATTCCCACTTGCATCAAACTTCAGCTAAAATCCACTTAGCATATCAAAAACTGCTACATTCAACAGTAGCATCATTTGATTATTTGCTATACTTTGGCTCATGGACAGTGAAATTATTTTTAAAAATCCACATTTTTGGTGTTTTGTCTCATTTAGAAATACAGGGTGATTCCATATTTTTCTTTACATTTTACTTTTCTTTTCTTGACAGTACTGTTGTCCTTGTATGTGAAAGGGCTACCAGACTGAAATGGCTCTGGAGCAAAGAAGAAAGGTTGCAGCATGAGGATGAGGTCTTTCAGTCTCCTGTCACCATTACAGTGTTACCCTGTATTAACCAGCCTTAAAGGAGATACGCGGAACCTTTATTTTTAAATAAATTTCTGAGTGGATAGTATCTCCATCCTTGACTCTTGTATGCTGCATAAATGGGAGTTAAAAATATATATTTTTGAGAGTTAAAATCGACCGCAAAGTTAGCATTGGAGCCGCCCCGCTGAGCCAGCCAGCCCTGAGTGTGTGACGTCACAGCGGTAACCGGTTTTAAGGCCGAGGCCTTTGACAGCTATAGACCAAAGTCATATCAATAAAAATTTACGGTGAAAGTAAGAAATACCATTACCAACTTGCTCAACTAAGACTGATTTGACTTCATTGATTGTGGGTTGACTGTCATTAAAACAGGATGGGTGTTATAACTTATGCAACATACATGTACATGCATGCATTTTCACTGACAAAACGTAAAAGGCTAATTAAATAATCAGATGAACGGAGACAATCACATTCTGAAACAAATTAAATAATCTTATACCGGTAACTTAAACACACAATACAAGTTACATTTATTAATCTAAATGCAGGTAAACAACGTGTTGTTTTCTTATCCAAATGAGAGTTGGAGCTTACCCATCTGTGTCCTTGCTTCTTGAGGCCAATTGTTTTGAAACAATCTGACTTTCAGTTGTTCGTTCAGTTCTCCGTTCATTCGCTTCTTCCACGTAAGGGCGAGATGGCAGCAATATCTAGTTTAGGAATAAGATGGCTGCTCCACTCATTCTCTCCATACTGACTATTCTGCCATTACTGCTCGGCTCAGGCAATTACTAAAACCCGGGATGGAACGGGATGTCACCAGTTTTAGCAACAACCGCGGGGAGGTCACTGCCCGAGCGATATGTCCCATCCCGTTCTGTCCTGGGTTTTACCAACAACCCTCGGCTCACACTCCAGGAGGACTGGTGCAACTAAACTCACTTTCCTTTTAAAAATATATATAAAATAAATACTTTCCTTTTCTTGTAGTTTTATTTAATTGTTGATACTGCTCCCTCTTTCAATACGGGCTTATAGCCAACGCTCCTCAACAGATCAGAGGTCTCGTACGAGTCTTCAGTAAAATGTGCAGAGCAGAGGAGAGACCACTTCGTAGGCACCCAATGTGCCCATGAACTTCTCGCAAAACGCATCCAAATCTTTGCAGTTTGAACATTCTTGGGCCATGAATGCAACGTAAATCTACCTTCTGTCATGTTGCTGCACCGGCCAGCAACACATCTACGTGGCATGGCGATAAATTAGCTCAAAATGGAGGATCAGAGTTGCAGTCAGCTCTGTGCTTTAGTATAGCGGAAATGCCGATGAGACCGATAGACTTCCTGCTGTGATTTTATGGACGTCAAGGTCATTCACTCAGACCGCTACCTATATGAATCACTTTAATCGTAAAAATTACTATATTAGGTTTATTGTTAATGCTTAAAACTATTCCTGTGCCATTCTTGAGGTCTCAAGGCATTTATAAGCGAAAGTGAGGCCATGGTTCTGCCTATCTCCTTTAACACGCTTTTTTGTAATATTGTACATTCACTGTTCCTTGGAGCTAAGTGATCCTCTCTCTCTCTCTCACACACACACACACACACACACACACACAAAAAAAAAAAAAAATTGGACTGTGACAAAATATTACTTCCATAGTATGACAGTTAGCTAGCATCTGCCTGTCAAGGAAAGAAAACAAAACGATCACCAAGAAATCTAAGCAGCACCTATCCCTCAATCAGCTTCCACGAAGGCCTGCTCTAAAATTAAGAAGAAAGATTGTCTTAATTGGAGTTTGCATGTTCTCCCCGTGTCTGCATGGGTTTCCTCCGGGTGCTCCGGTTTCCCCCACAGTACAAAGACATGCAGGTTAGGTTAACTGGTGACTCTAAATTGACCGTAGGTGTTAATGTGAGTGTGAATGGTTGTCTGTGTCTATGTGTCAGCCCTGCGATGACCTGGCGACTTGTCCAGGGTGTACCCCGCCTCTCGCCCGTAGTCAGCTGGGATAGGCTCCAGCTCGCCTGCGACCCTGTAGAACAGGATAAGCGGCTACAGATAATGGATGAATGGATGGATGGATGGATTGTCTTAATTCAATGCTGAGGATTCCATAAATATCATGCTACTGTATTTAGGTTAAGAGTTATTGTCAAGGCTGTAGATTGTTACTTATGTTTCACTTATGTTTACTTATGTACTCTTTTTGCATTTCTCTCCGTGTTAGTAAAGCAGTGCTACAGTGCTCCATGGTGGTACAGTAGGTAGTGTTGTAGCCTCACATGTCCAGGGTCCCTAGTTCAACTCGCATTATTGCCTGTTTGGAGTTTCACACATTTTCTTCAGGTCTCCAGTTTCTTCCCACATTCCAAAAACATGCTGACTGTGGGATTGGCTATGCTGAATCGCTCCTAGGTGTGAACATGCATGTATGGTGTCCTGTGAAGGTCCAGCATCCCATTCACCCCATTCCTGCCCCGCACCCAGCGTTCCAGGGATTAGCTCAGGATCTACCACAACCCTGAACAGGATGAAACAGTTACTGAATATGAATGAATCGCTGTTTGTAAAGTTTTTGTGTTCAGGTGTTAAGGCGCTTTTCATGAAAAAAAAGTCGTATAGTAACCATTTTAAAGTATCATAAACTATGGTAACCATGATTGCTACATACATGATTTCTACATAAATACAACCTACTAAGTGCAGCCACAAGCCCTACAAGTGCTTATAATAGGAGTTCAGGAGTTTCACTGCTGAACTCTACTCCCCGATGGCTCCCCTTCACACACACACATTCACCAACTCTCCCGACCAAACTGAATTGATTTGAACTGACTTCACTGCACTATTACTATCACTGCATTATCATTATTTGTACTATTGTTTATTCATACCGCATTTTGTATATACTACAAATATTTATATCATACCATTGCATTATAGTACATTCATATCGCACATTTATACATACTATAAATATCTATATCATATCATTATACCATTCCATACCCTGTAATTTCTGTACATTTATATTTATGTATATTACACTTGTGTTATTTGCTATGTATTTCTGGTTAGATGCAATCTGCATTTTGTTGCCTTGTACCTGTGACATGCAATGACAATAAAGTTGAATCTAATCTAATCTAAAGGTCAAAACAATCTTTTGTATTACTATGATGTGTACATACTCCACTACCCAGGGAATGTTTTGTTCGATGACCACGATTTATACAGAAATGGCTTATCTCATATGACATGGTGACAACTTTTGCAAGTGAGAATAAGGAAATCTGAGCAAATACCCCAAAAGCCCCAAGTAAACACTTTCTCCTGGTGAAGTAAACAAATTTGCATGAGAACAACAAAGTCTGTGCTTACAATTTATTGCATGGGCAAAAACATTTCAGATCAACCAGTGTGTGTTTTTGCAAGAGGTAAAAATAAATCTGGGTGAAGGAACAACAGGGTAACTACCATATGTTTTTGACTTTTGGTAGCAAATATGGCATAGTCCTGATATGTTATGTTACAGGATGAAGGAACAAGAATGATCGGTAGCAGGGAAAGAAGATGATGACAGAATCAGGGCAAGAAAAGAAACAGGAAGGAGTTTGAGAGATAGTGGCAGATGTTGGCACACTTGGCCTAAACTATAGGATAAAATAAGGAAAGGTGGGTATTAAAGCAGTTCACAGCTTGAAACAAAAGGGATAATAACAGAACATTCTCAACATAGCCTCTCTCTCTCTCTCGCTCCCACATTCAAGCCCCTTTCACAAAGGAAGCCTGTTAATCTATCAGGTAAAAACAATGTTATAGATAAAATATAGATATGATGTATAATTCATTCCCATTTCCAGCCATATCTGCCTCTTTTCTTTCCTTGTTGTTTTACATTTGCAGCCGGCCGCTTTCCAGTGAGACAGCATTTAGTATTCGTATTCGTATTATGTAGGTGTCAGTAGTTTCGTCACAATATCACTGCATCATCATTTACGCAATGTTTCCCACACATAATCTGCATCCGAATACTCTTACTGCCTTACTATAGAGTATGTAAAAAGAAGAACAGGGCTATAATCTATAGGCTGTCCAAATCAACAAACAAGATGAATCTACATCAATGGTCTGAACACTCAGTAGGCACTTAAGGCCAATTTATGCTGACAACCCAGTCCTCGCAGATAGCGTCGCAGACAGTGTCTGCGTAGCCCCCCCACCTTCGCAGACGCTCTGCGCGCACCTCCCAAAAATTGTGACCACCGCAGAAGCCTCGCAGACAGCGCCGCAGACAAGAGGGCTCTAATTGGTCCACTCTACATCCGCTGTACACACACTTCTGCTTCCCTACTTTCCCGGTTTGGTTTGTTTTCACGACCGGCATTTTTAAAAACACGAGCGAAGATGGAGCAGCATGAAGAGCGGTTGATTGAGGAAGTACGTACATCTATACGACTCCAGTTCTAGTCATTATAAAAAAAAAAGTTCTAGTCATTATAAGTAACCGGAGGATAAACACTCCACTAACCACACCCACCAACTACTCCTAGCGACTTCGCGCCCCCTTGCGTTGTGCCGGTGAATAACATCGCGCATGCCTATTATCCCCGCTCAACAATAAATTACAACTGTCTGCGAAAAGCTATCTGCGAAAGCCTTGTCACACGAGCATGCAGAGGCCTTTAATAGTAGGCAAATGATGATGTCCTACATCTGTAGTATGCAAACGTACCAGAATGTACAGAAACTGTCAGGTAGTAGATGCATACTGAGTATTTAGATTCAGCCATAGATTTTACTTGGGTGGGATTTAATTTGGCAACCCATTTTAGCAAATAAGTATGAAGAACAAGAATGTTCTGTGAGCGATAGATAAATAATGAAGAACATAATGTACTGTATCACTAAAAGGAACTGTGTTGTGCTGGAATGATTGACCAAATAGCCCTTTCCGCTGGCTACCACCACAAGGATATGTCAGACCTGTGGGAAACACGTTGTCACCACCAGAAACATCAAGACCATTACAAAACTTTAATCCATTGGTACTGATTCCCACTGGAGCCATGGCAAAAGATTAGCATTAATGTTACTAATTTGCCAGTGGATTGATTAAAGTTTTGACTTTACTGTTTTGCTCCCATTCCACACAATACCATTACAACATCTCATCTCATTATCTCTAGCCACTTTATCCTGTTCTACAGGGTCGCAGGCAAGCTGGAGCCTATCCCAGCTGACTATGGGCGAAAGGCGGGGTACACCCTGGACAAGTTGCCAGGTCATCACAGGGCTGACACATAGACACAGACAACCATTCACACTCACACCTACGGTCAATTTAGCGTCACCAGTTAACCTAACCTGCATGTCTTTGGACTGTGGGGGAAACCGGAGCACCCAGAGGAAACCCATGCGGACACGGGGAGAACATGCAAACTCTGCACAGAAAGGCCCTCGCCGGCCACGGGGCTCGAACCTGGACCTTCTTGCTGTGAGGCGACAGCGCTAACCACTACACCACCGTGCCGCCCCATTACAACATAATAGTGGTAAATAAATGCCTTTCAGTGTCAGTGGGAATGGGGCAGTGGACACAAGTTATGACTATCTGTCTAAAGCTGAACTCTTCTTCCGTCTTAATATTTAGTTGAAAATGGAAGTGTATCCAACTAAGCTCCCTTAGAACAGCCTTTCTCAACCAGGGTGCCATGGCACCCTGGGGTGCCATCTGGCTTTGTTAGGGGTGCCGTCAAAAATTATATATTCTAACATTGAAATAAATAAAATGAATTAACATTCCAAAAAACAATAGTTACACTAATGCAGATCATCGCCGCCTCATGCATCATCAAAATTTTTCTCACAGCCCCCTTTCCCATGTCACAACGTCACTGCCGGGGTCAGTGTGACTGCGTATATTTTATATGGGGGTGCCTTGAGAATTTGCATACTTCTGAAGGGTGCCGTGACTGAAAAAAGGTTGAGAAATGCTGCCTTAGAATGTGCTACTTTTAACACTGAATGCACATTTTCTCTGCTTACACTCTGGAAAATGTTGAGGTAATCATATACAGTATATACAAATTTATTCTATCCACATTCACCGGATATGAGCAATCACGCGCTCTGATTGGCTACTCTATTACTAGGATATTGGCTCATATACCGTGAGTAGATAAAAACAGAATGGCGGAGTGTGTTGCTGAACCAACTGAGGATGAAATAAAAACTCTGCTCGAAAACCAAACCCCAAAAATGATCAAGTATCTAAAAGAAACAGAAATAGCTAAAAGAATATAGTGTGTGCCCGCCCCATATTTCCTGTTCCACACTCCAGCCCAGTCAGTGGCAGTAATGGTTGGTTTGCCAACCGCCAAAAAAAAAACCTAAAGAAGAAGAAGAAGAAAACTCCAAAAAATGCAAAAAAAAAACCCACAACAAAATACGGAATAAAAGTATTTGATGGTAAGAATGTATCTTGTTTTATGTTTCAACAGATATTAATATAGCATTTTTCACAAATTGCTACTGTCATTTTGCCGGGTTGTTTACATTCTAAGCGGAAATGATTTTGTCAGACGTTTTGTATGAAGTTTTTATTTGTTGAATTTGTGAAAAATAAAAATAAAAAAAGCTCTGTTTTTCAAAATCCAGTCAATGTGGATAGAATAAAACAATTATTCCACTCAATCTCGTCGTACATGGCTTATAGCCGACGAGGCGCTATCAGCTCATGTACGACTCGATTTCGTGGAATAACTGTTAAATGTACTGCAGGTTTAATTACTGAACACGCTAGGAATGCAATCGCAGTGTGATTTAAATTTCATAAAGCATGTGCTGGATACTCAGCACATAGCCTGTGTTCACATAATACAGCCATGACATTGATTTTTATGACTGTGATATTAAATTTCATGTAAACCCATATTTCCTGTTTTTAGAGGGCAGTTGGTTGGTTGTCTTTTATATCTAACATTGGAGCCAGAGGACTTTTGTTTACCACCACAATTGGAAAGAAGTTGTGTGTCTTGTTTGTTTGCTTGTCTTTTTGTAATTTTGCGTTTTCGGCACACAGCTTGTCTTCAGAAGGATAATTTTCAATTCATATGCTTGTTTAACTGAGCACTGGCCACAGGACACAGCAGCTGTAGTATAGCTGTATTGGTGTGTTGGTGAAATAGAAAAGCAGGTGGGCAGGATTTCCAATAATGCTAATGTTATCCATATATAAATCTGTCATTAAGGGATATCATAAAGCATTTTAATTTTCTCAGCCATTAGTATAAATGCATATGCTGCCAACATAAGGAGTAATTATTCAATTTGCAAGTTGAACATAATAACATGCCAACGCTACATGTTCTGCCTTCACAATATTTCCATCACCAGATAATGATTATGAAATCTTTTAACAGAGTCTGTTGCTGTGAAATACACCAACTCCTTCTCCACCGCCCTCCCAACTCTCAGTCAATCTGTATCTGCTCTCTCTCTCTCTTTTCTCTTGCACTCTTTCTCACCCTGTCACTGCCAAGGCACAGTTTGCAACAAGAACAAGCTGTACATAGAACTGAGCTCATGCTTCTCTCTCTCTCTCTCTCTCTCTCTCTCTCTCTCTCTCTCTCTCTCTCAGGGTTGATTTGGCCAAAAATGCAGTACAGACCTTGCAGCTTTCAGGATTAACAGTGATCTGTCAGTCAAAAAGGCCACTTGACAAACCCACTCACATTCTTCTGTTCTGGTTAATAGTCCAGCTTCTGCTATACCACCTATATGACACCAGTTACTCTGAAAAAAAAAAAAATCCTGTCCTAAATATGGCACATAAGGAGCAATATTGATTCAGCACTGCATTACCAAGAGCTGCTGTTCCAGTTCACAGAGAACCCTCCAAGGCTTCCTGTAAATTGATTACTCAGAGGAGATGAAACACAAACTCCACACCCTGAGATTCAATACACAAGACACTTGTGATAAATCTGAAAGAGAAAAAAAAAATCTATTTTTCACTGTTCTTAATTTGCGTGTGAAGGAAAAGCGAAAGTGTGAAAATTGCAGACATATTCTGCCAAACAGGAAGGGTGTGTGTCAGTGATGCTTCACACATTGTGTCAATCACGTATACTGATCTGGCTGGCTGTCATGTAGACATTCAGGACGTTGTGATGAGAGCACTACATGTGTATGATAAGAAACTTGTGCTGTTGCTGTTTGATGTTGAACTAATAATTAAATACTGGGTGTGGTGGTCTTCTTATCAGATCAGGCATCAGCCTAGAGGTCTGCATTACCTCTGTGAAGTGACAGATCAGCACTGCTATGCAGTCGACTCCACCCTCCCACCACCAGCCCTGTCTTTCTCTACATGCAGCCCCCCCCTTGCACTCTCTCTCTCTCTTTACTGTCTCCACATCTTTCACATACAGGAACACATGCACAGAGATGGCCAGTAACATCTGTTCATTTACTGAAAAAGGCAGCCAGCCAGCTACGCTACTGTGGAATAGTCATAGAGGTCAAACATACCTATAAGATAGCTAAAAATACTTTCTGACTCAGTTGCGCTTGAATATGAGATCAGAACAGATGTAAATGCATTGATGCAGTATTGCAATAATGTAACCATCCTTTTATGCACACTGAATTAATAAATATATACATATAGTAGGGGCGGCACAGTGGTGTAGCGGTTAGCACTGTCGCCTCACAGCAAGAAGGTTCTGAGTTCGAGCCCAGCGGCTGACGGGGACCTTTCTGTGTGGAGTTTGCATGTTCTCCCCGTGTCTGTGTGGGTTTCCTCCGGGTGCTCTGGTTTCCCCCACAGTCCAAAGCCATGCAGGTTAGGCTAATTGGTGGCTCTAAATTGACTGTAGGTGTGAATGTGAGTGTGAATGGTTGTTTGTCTGTATGTGTCAGCCCTGCAATGATCTGGCGACTTGTCCAGGGTGTACCCCGCCTCTCGCCCATAGTCAGCTGGGATAGGCTCCAGCTTGCTCGCGACCCTGCACAGGATAAGCGGTTACAGATAACAGATGGATGGATGGATATATACAGTAACTCTCTTCCTAAGGTGTTGAGCCATATGAGCCACCAGAGCTTTGTCAGTGTGTCTTGTCACAGATTGTTTTAATGATATTGGTGGAGATCGGTATTGAAAACATCTCTCCAAAATCTCCCATAGGTATTCAGTTGGGTTGAGATCTGGCGACTGTAAAACCCATAACATGTTGGCATCATTTTCTTATTTCTCAAGCCATTCCATGAGCTCTCATTCCCTGTGGATATGGGCGGGGTCGTCCTGGAAGAAACCACTCCCATCAGGAGAGAAATGTTTAATCATAGGATAAAGTTGATTAGTCAGAATAACCTTGCATTAATTTCCAATGACCACTCAATCTACGTGGACAAGTGAAAACCCAAAATATGCCACAAATGCACTTGGTGACAATGTAGTAAACTGTATTTTCCGGTTCACGTGATCATATCACCGTTTTCCACATGTCTGTGTCTATGGACTGTCACACATGTTATGAGTGTTTATGCACTGCAACACTATAATATACCTCTCTGTAATAGTGGATTGATGCTTCTTGCTAACAGTCTGATCACATACAGTGTTATTTTACTGCAGTTACTGCAGCTCTTGCCAGCTGACATGGTACACTATCTATCATACTAAAAGTCATCATTATAAGATAAGTGACTTATGACCATTAAAAAATGCAATAAGTGTTCAGCAGTAATACTCAGCTGTGGCATTCAAATGATCTCATCTCATCTCATCTCATCTCATTATTGCTCAGTTGAAATTAAAGGACCCAGTGTGTGCCAAGAAAACCTTCCCCACACCATTACACCACCACCACCAGCCTGAACAGATGACACAAATCAGGCTGTATCCATGGAGTCATGCTATTGATGCCAAATTCTGACCCTACCTTATGCATGTAGGAGCAGAAATCAAGATCAGACCAGGTGATGTTTTTCCAATCTTCACCTGTCCAGTTTGGGTGAACCTGTAGCCACTGTAGCCTGATATTCATGTTCTTGGCTGACAGGAACGGATTTGGTCTTGTGCAGATGTTGCCTAACCACTTCAAGGTTTGACATATTGTGCATTCTGAGATGTTAGATACTTTTCTGCTCACCATGGTGGTGAAGACTGATTATTTGAGTCTGGTTATTTTCCTCTGACTTCAGTGTTTCAGAATGCAGGACTGCTGCCCCCCCCCCCCCAAAAAAAAAGCATGGTTCTGAGTCAATTCAAGAGACTCAGAAGTTTCTAAAATACACAAACCAGCCTGCCTGGTACCAACAACCATGCCATAGTCAAACTGTTTGATGTGAACATTAACTGAAGCTTTTGACTTGTATCAGCATGGTATTATTATTATTATTATTATTATTATTATTATTATTATTATTGCATGAATGAGCAGGTAATATGTGCATTTTATAAATACAATATATAAGATAGGGCAGAGGATGTCATTGTCCCTACAGAGAAGGCCATACACTCAGGATTACTCTTGATTTGCATTTGGACATTGCAAGGTACAAGGGGGTCTCCCCTAACTGTGCATCTTTTAAAAGTCAACCAATCAGAAACAGCAATGACCTCCTGAGGAGGAGGAGCCCAAGAACCCCCAACGTTCCCCATTCACACCCTTTTCAGGAGGAGTTTCTCTCTCTCTCTCTCTCTCTCTCTCTCTCTGTGTGTGTGTGTGTGTTTGTTTCAGGGGCCATGAAAGGGGCTTGCTCAAGCTGCTTTCTGCATCTCATCAACTTTAATGGGCTGTGAATTTTTTATGCTATTCATGTACAAGGTTATCAAGAGGTTCCTAATGTTATGATTAATGCTTTGGTTTTATGTTTACATTTTATAAGGAATTGTATCTGTAATCTGGTATTTGTAATCCACTTACTGTATTGTTTCCCATATTAGTTAACATTTTGCATTTTAGTCATTATAATGTTTTAATGTTTTGGATACAGTAGGGCTTGTATGAGTGGTGCAGAATTATGCATGGAGGACTGTTGATAAATAAGATTTGACATTCATGTGGGTAATATGACAAGGCTACATAACATTACCACCTGCCTGTACACTGCAACTACACTGTAACATTGTGCCCGATGTCTCCATTCTCCAATTTGTATCTCCACGATGCATATGGCTCATCCTGTATTTGACATGTTTACAAGGATAAACTGTAATGCTTTATATTAAGATTCCCTAACATTCTTTGCTGCAAATTTACCATGAGCAGAATCATCCATATGTAATATTAACAAAATCACAAATTTAATACATGCATTACCTGAAATTTGTGAAAATAGCAAAGATTAATTGACTGATGTTTATTGAATCCATGTCTAAAAATAAAGCCACATAAATTAGCAAAAAATAAAAGTAATTTTAAAAAAACCCCACAGCATGTCCCTAAAAGTTGGAAGTTTCTATTCAGTGTAAAATTTTCCAGTTAACCCCCCACCACCACCAGCACCACCCACACACACATTTTAAGCTGTTGGTTCATATCAGCCACTGTGGGATTAATTTTTCCTTCATTGTTTGTATGAACATTGGATTATGTATGGAGGTGTTCATAATTTGGATTTTCTAATTAAAATTAATTATTAAAAGTGTGAGTGTGGTATATTAATGCTAAAGTACATTATTTACTCTTATTAACTAATATGTTAAATTAAGTCACAATCCTTAAAGGTGCAACATGTAAGAATTGGCCAACTGGCAAAGTCATACTCAATACTCTTTAAAAAAAAAAAAAAGAGGCAGTATATCACCAGAAAGTTGGGGTGTCCACTCCTATTTGTAAGAAACAAGTAAACAAAGTTTCTCCTCCCCCTTGCCCCCAAAAGCACCACCACCACCACTCTCATAGAATTACTGTTTACCAAATATAGCGTGAAGCTATTTTGTTAGTCGATCAACTACTGAGTTCATACAATCTAAATTTACAGTCATTATTTGTAAAAAAAAAAAGTTGGCACAGTGGATACCACTGTTGCCTCACAGCACAAAGGTTCTGGGTTCGAACCTCATGGTTGATAGGGGTCTTTCCCTTTCTGTGTGGAGTTTGCATGTTCTCCCTATGACTGTTACCCCTTTTCCACCAAATCAGTTCCAGGGCTGGTTCGGAGCCGGTGCTAGTTCACAACTCGTTCAACTTGCGAGCCAGCTGAGAACCAGTTTGCTTTTCCATAGCTCGTGGTGCTAAGCGGAGCCACGTCATTACGTCGCTGTATACGCCATTACGTCGCTGTATACGGCGCTACTTTTACATAAACCTTGGCGCAAATATCAAAGCAAAAACAACACGGAAGAAGCAGCAGCGGCAACAACAACAATAATAATGGATGACTTTGCGTTTGTACAGCTGCTGCTTCTCGTCGCTTAAAAATGGCGATCTTTCGCGGTCTTGTTATCGTTGTTGGTCTTAACACCCCCCCCCCCCCCCCCCCCCCCCCCCCGACATAAGCGGTTCTTTCCTCTGGCCCAGCAGAGAGTTGGTGCTAGCCTGGAACCGTTTTTTCTGGCCCCAGAGCCAGTTCTTTGTCAGTGGAAACAGAAAACCCAGTTCCAAACTAAGCACTGGCCCCGAACCAGCCCTGGAACTGCTTTGGTGGAAAAGGGGCACAAGAGGTTTCCTCCTGTGGTCCAAAGACATGCAGTTAGGCTAAGTGGCTCCTCTAAATTGCCCATAGGTGTGAATGTGTGTGTGAATGGCTGTTTGTCTGGCAGAGCTGCAACAGACCTAGCAAGCTGGTGGTGGATGTGCTCAAGATAGATGCAGACAGCCTCATAAGAGGCTGGCAACTGACAGGCCAATTGGCTACTGGTGTCAGGGTGAGTGAGTTAGCGAGTTATAAAAAAACAAAAAACAAACAACAACTACTAACTAACAGCAGGGTAGGCATACGCAAAATTCAACCAAACTGCTGAAACTCTGACAGCCAGTCAAGATATCACTGCTATCTTATAATCTTCATGTGTGCCATCAGCCTGTAGTTTATGTTATAGCTTGCTTAGCTCAGTTTTTAGCAAGAAATCAGCCACAGCAACTCACTCATCAATAGTACATGAGACTGTTACGGCTCACGACACGGCAGATATATAACTGAACTCGACGGATGCAGATTGAGTCCAAATTCATATCCCTTTTTCTTGGTTGAATTGCTCAGAAAGTATTCATTGCAGTGAGGTGCAGTGCATATCACATATGACAGCACAACAGCATTCTTGCCTGTCTATGCAGCAAAGTATTGACAAGAAAATTATTTTGAATTAATATCAAATATACTCACTTACCATCTGCGTATAGCTCTGTGTCCATTTCCACATCCATCAGGCTTGTTTGAATTGCTCATGAACTCATCACTGCATAGATATCAAGCACATATCACAAGAAAGAGTAGAATCCGAGTTTTGTAATGATGCTAGACACATTTGTACTGTATTTGTACATACCAAAGTAATTACGTTATGAAGACAGAGCAAACTTCTGCAAAGTAATATCATCACTAATTTCTTCACCTGTTTTCACACTCCTGCCTCTTGATGTCAGCAATGAAGTCCCTATCACTGACATAACATACCGCATAACAGTATAAACAGCAAAACTTACCCTTTCTGATGATACTAAATGTTTCTCTGTGTGTTGTCGAGTAATCTGGTTTTGAATTCACAGTAAATAAAGCAATGGCATTTTATGATTGACATTACAATTTAGTTTCTCCAAAGTAAGGTTCCTTTTCTTTGTCTTTTCCAACATATCTGAAACAAACTGTAACCGCAAATCTATGTTTCGGTGCCTGGATTCCTGGTGTTTCTGTTCTTGCAGTAATAGCTCTTCTCTTTTCTTTAGCTTTCTGTAGTTTATAAGATAAGATACGATAAGATAAACTTTATTCATCCCTCAGTGGGGAAATTTACACATTCCAGCAGCTCACAGATAGAAAAAGTCAGGAATAGACAGAAACAAAAAGAAATAGAGTGCAATAACAGTCTCATCTCATCTCATTATCTCTAGCCGCTTTATCCTGTTCTACAGGGTCGCAGGCAAGTTGGAGCCTATCCCAGCTGACTACGGCGAAAGGCGGGGTACACCCTGGACAAGTCGCCAGGTCATCACAGGGCTGACGCATAGACACAGACAACCATTCACACTCACATTCACACCTACGGTCAATTTAGAGTCACCAGTTAGCCTAACCTGCATGTCTTTGGACTGTGGGGGAAACCGGAGCACCCGGAGGAAACCCACGCAGACACGGGGAAAACTTGCAAACTCCGCACAGAAAGGCCCTCGACGGCCACGGGGCTCGAACCCGGACCTTCTTGCTGTGAGGCAACAGTGTTAACCACTACACCACCGTGCCGCCCCTGCAATAACAATATAAAATAAAATAAATAAAAAAGTAAAAACACAGGCCATGTATGTAATGTACACAACATAAAAATGGAACTTAAGTACGAGTACCTGAAGTAGCAATGTTGCACTAATTAAATACTGCCAACTGAAATAGGAATATAAATATTGCACTAGGTAGTGAATGTTATTGCACAGCATAACGTAACTAACAAGGATGGAATATGTGTGAAAAGTAACCAATAAATGACAAAAAAAACCACACAGGCTATGCAATTAAAAAATAACTGATTTCTTGTTAAATCTATTTGTACAGTCAATCACAAAAAACCTCTTTCACATTTTAGATCTGTGTGTGTGTGTGTGTGAGAGAGAGAGAGAGAGAGAGAGAGAGAGAGAGAGTTTACACAGCATTTGTTGTGTATTTGCGGCTGAAAACTAACTCTGCCTCTCAGTGGGTCTAACAGCGCAGTGAATTCCATATACAGTCACATGTGCTACTTCTTCAGCCTCTCTTTTTGGACTGAGGGTGGACTGGATGCTACAGTGACTCACTATCGGTCACTATCACTCACTATAGATTCTTGCAGCACAAAGTGGTATTGATGACTTGCAATGACGTGATCAAAATGTGCTACATCATGAACGTCCGCCATGATGGTGGATATACAAAGCAACTAGGATGGCAGCTGCTAAAAGCGTGTCTGTAAACAATGCTGAATTTTCTCAGTATTACCACAATTTGAATGATTGAGTGAAGATAGATATGTGGGGGTTTGACCCATATTATTTAAAAAAGTCAGACTTTTCTGAAGATAAGACGCTTCTACCGACCATCGAGTACCCAGATATCACGTTCTATCTGGTTTGGCTGCTGAGTGGGTGCCGAGTCTGGATTGTTTCTTATCGTATAATTTTGCTGGCACTCCTAGAAGTGAAAAGGTAATACACATGTTAAAATTACAACAACCACCGAGTGAACCACAACAAGAGAACGCTCATTTTATAGCAAAATTCTAGCAACACAAAATTTAATTCTTCCGTGATATTATAGAGAAAGCTTTTGAATCTCACCCGAGATAAAATGATTACTGCAAACACGAGCTGTTTTGGTTTTAGCCTCTGTTATTCAGCCGTTCTCGTCTCTCCTCCGTACTAAGCCTTAGGCCCTGTCCACCCAGCAACGGATTCAGGTGACTCCGATACAATTGCTTATCGTTTAGGCCTGGCGTCCACACGGCACCAGCGTTTTGGGTGCCCAAAACGCAATCTTTTTGAGAACGGGTTCCAGAGTGGAAAGATCTGGCAACGTTGCCGTTGTGAAGTCGTCTGGATGAGTAGAACGGATTTGTTTACGATGACGTCACAACCACATGACTGTGAGTGCTTCACGCCGGGTAGAAGTGTAACGAATATCACCAGGATATCACCAGGAAAAAGCCTTACAGAGCACTAGTGAGAGTGAAACACGAGCTTGGATATTATTATTATTATTATTATTATTATGTTCAGTCTTAGTTCACAGTAGTAATGCAAGAAGCAGAATAGTGACAGTAATAGTGAAGCAAAAACATGCAATTGTACAAACACTGCAGCTCTACAGCAAAATATTCATTTATGAAATGGTCTGATTCTTAACACCAGTAGTACTAATGATCTTCTCATTGACTACGTTTACATGCACGTCCAAATCGAGCTGCTGTCGGTAATCGAGCTGAAGGTCCCAGCAGGGTGCCAGAGAAATCCAATCCTACATGCACACAATGAAATCGGGCTATTGTGTGAGGTGCATTGTGCACTCGAGCCACAGGTGGCGCAACACGCCCCATCGTGTTGGTACACTTCCGGTTGTCGTCATGAAGAAGAGCTATTCAAGAGTGTAAACAAAGTTATCAGTTCCGTGTTCTCCATTGCGCGTTTTTTTCCCGTCCATGAATTTTAATATATTCAACTCCTTAAGCTGAATGAGCATGAACTCTGTCTCCTCATTGCTCCAGAAGTGCACGTTTCTGCTTGCCTGTGGCAGTGGGGGCGTGGTCAAGCGCCGGTCTGTGACAGGAGGGCGGAGCCAGGGAAGGTGAGTGGCAGAATAACTACACCTGACGGTAATTAACCTGTGTTTGTGTGTCTTCCCAGTAACCGCGCCCTATTTAAGGAGGCAGAGGGAGAGCAGAGGGGACAGCTCATCCCGGGACTAGAACACAGCGCGCGTGTGTTTTTCTCTCAAGAATAAAAGTAGGCTGTTAAACTGAAAAGTCTGACAATAAAAAGCCTATTAGTACCAGAAGCTTTGTCCTGCCGTCCTCTGTGCTCCACCCACACTTCAGAGAGCTCTACATCGCCATTTTCTTTTCTTCGTTTGTTCCTCCTGACCTCTTCTGCTGCTCGCTACTACTGTTGTCATGCCGACTGAGGCTGTTGTGTTTCCCGCTTGTGGTCTCGTCACTCGTCACTTCCGGAAGTAGCTCGACAAGTAGCTCGATAGGGTATACATGCACAAAGTAGCTCGGCAGAAATCGCATAAACTAGGTCGTGTAGCTCGATTCCGAGAAATCAAGTTCGGTTCAATTTCAGCCGAATTAAGGTGTATACATGGCATTTTGAACTTCGATTTCAGTCGAGCAACGGCAGAAATTCGATTCTCTCTATGTGCATGTAAACGTAGTGAGTGTGATGCGATGCGAGTTATCAACAAATCCTATAACTTGGTTCATGAAATGCGCTTACAAAATATTTTCACTGTGAATATTTATTGTGTAATGGTGCAAAGTGAGAGAGAGAGAGAGACTCTGCCCTTAGGGCAGAGTCAATCCCGCCAGCAAAAATAGGGGAAAAAAAGGAGCGATCTCACCTCTTCAGATGTTGGTTTAAGTCCGACAATACATTCCTCAAAAAGGGCGTAGAGGAGCAAATTAATCCATCAACGTGTAGCATTCAATTTATTCCAGACCATTAAAGACGCCACCTTCCGCGTAGAATCATACGTCATCCTCGCCGCCATATTGGATAGGTCAAAGCGGAGAATAAAGATTCATGTGCTGCCTTTAACTGTACTAACAGGTTTACCGTCCAAACGAGATCACATGGGATTACCTTTCACAGGTGAGAAACAACAAATTAATCCATCAACGTGTAGTATTCAATTTATTCCGGAACATTAAAGACGCCGCCTTCCGCGTAGAATCATACGTCATCCTCGCCGCCATATTGGATAGGTCAAAGCGGAGAATAAAGATTAGCTGCGTTTAACTGTACCAACAGGTTTGCCTTCCAAACGAGATCACATGGGATTACCTTTCACAGGTGAGACTGGAAAAATACTTTTCATTGTATTTGGTCATTATAATGTAATTTTACGAACAGATTTTCCTGACTTTGTGGCTAATATGAAGTCTCGCGCATAATAGTTTATGCACATGCGTCCTTACTTCTTCTATTGTTCTGGTGTCTCCGAAGGGACCGTCTTACAGCGCCCCTAGAGGTGTGGCATGTGTATTTCATCGTTTTCAGCAAGCGTTGCGTTGCCATATGGACCTGATATTTTACTGATCGTTGCCCATTTGGACGCGATATATTTTTAAATAATATCTCGTTGCCGTTGTCGTGTGGATGTAGCCTTAGAGTTTCCTTGCCTTCTTTCCGAATCACGGACGGAATTCTACAAAATCGGAACGTGCCACGGTCACTGTTGTGACCACAACCATATACAGCACAAAGATATGGCATAGCTAAAAGAACGCTTAAAGCAGTGGAAAAACAAAGAGAGTTGTGCATGTGTGACTATGTTTTGTATGGAATGCCGCTTGACCCTGCATTTGTATATCCACCAACATGGCCGACATCTGGGTTTCTATTTTGCTTTGACATCACTTGCAAGTCAAGGATAGACAGCCCGTCCTGTTTCAGGGCTAGGTGGTTAGCATGCTAACTTTAGTAGATGTCTCTGCAACCACAATACATAGATGTTTTTGACATTATGTCAAAGCTGTTTTTTTGTTTGTTTGTTTCAAATTCTGTTGATTTTTTATTTATTTTTTAATGTTTTAAATTTAAGTTCTTACAATTTCTTACACATAGCATCTTTAATATAAAGCTTTTTTTTTTTTTGGACAAACTAATCACAAATAATTCCAAAGGACTTGGAATTAAAGGACTTATCCTGAATGATAGGCCAACTTTGTTTTTGGTGTGGTAACACCAACTGTATTACCCTGCCCAGCTGAGTCACAGAACAGCTTCCCCAAAGAACTCAATGACCACGGGACCATTTAATCACTAACAGTAGTGATAATTAAGTTTGTTATGAACAAACAATATCAAAAAAACAAGTTAAATTCCCTGTCAAAGAGAACATTTACATAAAAGAAAATATCCCAAGACCCAAGTTAACAAACTTTTATTATCAAGCTATACTTCATGCTATTTAAAACAAATTTAGATGCAAGCAAATGACAGAACATGCATACATCTTAGTTTACAAGGTAAGTGCATGTTTTTAGTTTCTAGACTAATTCTAACTGTGATTTACATTTCTTTGTGGTAGATTACATTTCTTTTGAAATGGATGCATGGTAATTGGGTTACAGCAGCATGCAAGAGTGCTATAGCCGACACTGATGTTGCTGAGGTGCAAAGATACTTTTGGTGGAATGAAGAAAGTGTGAGGATGTTGGGGTCTTGTGGCTTGTCTAGGTAGATACAGTATTTGGGTCATTTCAGGTCAAAGAAGCAACTAGAAGCAATAGGATTAGCAACAAAAATGCATTTAAAAATAAATAAAGTACTTTGGATAACAATAAAAGAGGTGTGAATGCCCAGCTTTTGGATCTCAGCAACCCCCCGCCCGCTTATCTGCCCAGTTGAGCAGTGTGGGGGAAGGAGAAGTGGGTTAAGAGGATGGCTTTTTTGGGTGTAACCATGGGTCTGTGAGGAAACTGAGTTGCAATAGCTGGGATAGAGTCTGTTTTGATGACAGCTGACTGGCAGTTCAGCTGACTTCAGATTCATTGGGTAATAGGGTGACATTCGTGGTCTCAATCTGCCAAAGATGTGTTTGAGACAACATCACTCTACATGCATGTACAAATGAAAAAGTAAAACAGATGGATCGTCACATTTGGTGTTCTGGTTTGGTGGACTTGCCTGTGTATTTTGTCACTGAAAAACGTTCGCTATAAATATTTCCAGGGTCGAGGACAAACCATTTAAAATGGCCCCCAAAGAAACATGAGCATACACTGTGTGAAATGTAAATGGCTCTAAAGCATAGTAAAACTATACTTTCAGAACTTTGCCACACACTCCTTTGAGTTAACCAGTCCTCCTTCCCTTTTTTCCTTTTTGTGCATCTGAACAATGAAAATGATCTAAAGATCATTTGTTGTTTCAAGCTGATATTCTGAGTTAAAACAACTTACTATGTCACATTATCCATTCAAGAAAACTCACTTTATGTTGTAAGATAAACAAACTTTCTCACCGTTTCTGCTCACACTTTCAAGTTAAGAAAACTTCAACTATATTTATATCTATTGGTATTTTTGGGCGGCACAGTGGTGTAGTGGTTTGCACGGTTGCCTCACAGCAAGAAGGTTCTGGGTTCGAACCCAGCGGCTGGTGAGGGCCAGTGGAGTTTCTGTGTGGAGTTTGCATGTTCTGTCTGTGTGGGTTTCCTCTGGGTGCTCTGGTTTCCCCCACAGTCTAAAAACACGCGGTTAGGTTAATCTGGGATGGCCTTGGGCTGAGGTGCCCTTGAGTGAGGCACCTAACTCCCAACTGCTCCCTGGGTGCTATTAGCATGGCTGCCCACTGCTCTGGGTATGTGTGTGTACTCATTGCTCACATGTATGTGTTCACTGCTTCAGATGGGTTAAATGCAGAGAGGGAATTTCACAAGTGTGTGATGAACAAAGTTGTGCTTTCTTTCTTTTTAAATTAAGATTACTAATGTGTTTAAATAATTTCAACTTAGATTTATTTCTCATCTTGCCTAATTGCTGGGTTTCACGTGACGTCACATTCGCCTCATTACTTATTCAAAACTTTAGCTGGTGGTCTGCTAAAGCTCAGCTGACAAAGCGTTTGTACGGAGAAGGTGCACTGCTCGCATGAAAAATGCCTTACGCTTGCATTGTTTAGGTTGTTTGAATCGATCAAACTGTGAAACTGATAAAAGTTTCTTCAGGGTTCCCCGTGAACTAATAAAAAAAAAGGGTGAAAGAACACAGGATTTCACACTGAGAAAGGTGGCTTTTGAACCTCTCACTGAAATTGAAGGGAGCCAAGTCGAAGCATGCTCGAGTTTGCAGTGATCACTTGGTGAAAGGTTTGTATCTCCCTCCCAGTGATGTCCTTGGTGTTTTCTAAGTACTTTTCTTGCTATGTGTCGTTATTTTACGGTACTTTTTTTAGTCAAAAAGTGCTAAAGTTCCCAGCTGTTTCTTTGTTTACTCCTCACAAAGTCCATATGCATGAAGGTCACAACAAAATTCTTACCCAGCCATACAGTTACAATGCGCCGTGATCACTTCTCCGTCTTGTTTAACTAAGATCCAGGTCTTTAAAGGGGTTTCTGATGATCTTTGTGAATGATTTACCTGAGAGATAAGAGCCAACACAAGTGAGAATCAAGCGAACTGTTGTTTGTTTACACTTCAGCTTGCAGCGCTTCGTTGTAAAGACGCTAACGAAAAGCTTTAAAAAAACATACTTACACAGGCAAAAACAATACAGGATTCATTCAGCAGTGACTTGATACCGAGGTCCTTTACCCAGCCACATACAAAAAAGCTGTAAGCCTCCATACTCTTCCACGCTTTCATCTGTTTTATGGTGTAGAAGGCCGTCTGCAACACCAGATAGTTCGAGATGTCGGGGAACTCGACTGAAGGGTAGTTTTCGAGATCGTATGACAAATCCTTCTTTCCCAGACTGTAGGAGTCAATTCTATTGCACATAGCAAGCTTCTGAATATATCTACAGCAAGCAGTGGCTTCTAGATTACGAGCATACTCTGATAAGTTATCGCTAGTTGTTTGCACTACAGCAGCCGTTTAGACCACTAACTATTTCACTTCCAGTAAAACCGTTAAGAAAAGTCACGTGACTGAAACCCAGCAATAATTGCAAGTTTGCCAGTTTCCTTAAACCTCACACTGAATCACTTCTGAATCACAGCAGCTTCTCTGTCAGCTTCAACCCCTTCATCCTCCTCCTCCTCCTCCTCCTCTCACTTTCCCTTTTTCATCTTATAACTTACAGACATGCGCTAAATAAACTTTGAGAACCCAGACAAAACTGACAAGTTAAGACAATGGATTACTTTATGTTTAATTTTTGAAAATGTATAAACTCGAGTTCAAAATCCAAAACTTATCTTGACAATTGGAGTTAAAGAGAAGAAATACATTAATATAAATTAATGTGGTTTATATTTATTTTTTATAATTTTTTTTTACAGTGTATTGTGCATATAACTATACAGGGACAAATAGGAGTTAAATATAAATATTGACTTAATTACAGAAATATATAATTAAAGAAAATCACCTTATCACTATTTCATATTAAATCTGGGTTTTAGGGAAAGGAAGGTATGAACTATCCACGCTTCCCACAGATCAAATGGCCAGATCACAGCCACAACATAGAGTCATGAGGTTGAGAGAGACATTACCTCCAGTTTGACCTCTGATGCTATTATCTTCAGGGCTTGAAGGCACCAGATGGCATTCAGTGCACTTTTTCAACGTGTCCTTTTGAGCCTCAAGCAAAAGGCAGTGAGTGATCCTTGAAAATACACACCACAGTGAAGATAGAATAACAGATTAATCACAGCCACAGTCAAAATACGTTATTTTGAACATGTTAATTTGTTATGTATGGTTATCACTCTCTCTCTCTCTCTCTCTCTCTCTCTCTCTCTCACACACACACACACACACACACACACACACACACACACACACACACACACACCAACTTATTGTCATATTGACAACTAGCACCATCTCCTAATTCCTCATTTTGCAATCCAAAGCGGGATTGCAGTCCAAATTAGAAGTTCATCTTTGCATTGTGTAGCACGACTCTGCTGGCTGTGCTATTAAAAAAAATACATTGAGATACATATTGCATGAAACACCCATGCATAACAAGGAATGTAGTTTTTAATTCTGGGTTTTGTATGGCTTAAAAACTACAACCCCGATTCCAAAAAAATTGGGACAAAGTACAAATTGTAAATAAAAACGGAATGCAATAATTTACAAATCTCAAAAACTGATATTGTATTCACAATAGAACATAGACAACATATCAAATGTCAAAAGTGAGACATTTTGAAATTTCATGCCAAATATTGGCTCATTTGAAATTTCATGACAGCAACACATCTCAAAAAAGTTGGGACAGGGGCAATAAGAGGCTGGAAAAGTTAAAGGTACAAAAAAGGAACAGCTGGAGGACCAAATTGCAACTCATTAGGTCAATTGGCAATAGGTCATTAACATGACTGGGTATAAAAAGAGCATCTTGGAATGGCAGCAGCTCTCAGAAGTAAAGATGGGAAGAGGATGACCAATCCCCCTAATTCTGCGCTGACAAATAGTGGAGCAATATCAGAAAGGAGTTTGACAGTGTAAAATTGCAAAGAGTTTGAACATATCATCATCTACAGTGCATAATATCATCAAAAGATTCAGAGAATCTGGAAGAATCTCTGTGCGTAAGGGTCAAGGCCAGAAAACCATACTGGGTACCCGTGATCTTCGGGCCCTTAGATGGCACTGCATCACATACAGGCATGCTTCTGTATTGGAAATCACAAAATGGGCTCAGGAATATTTCCAGAGAACATTATCTGTGAACACAATTCACCGTGCCATCCGCTGTTGCGAGCTAAAACTCTATAGTTCAAAGAAGAAGCCGTATCTAAACATGATCCAGAAGCGCAGACGTCTTCTCTGGGCCAAGACTCATTTAAAATGGACTGTAGCAAAGTGGAAAACTGTTCTGTGGTCAGACGAATCACAATTTGAAGTTCTTTATGGAAATCAGGGACGCCGTGTCATTCGGACTAAAGAGGAGAAGGACGACCCAAGTTGTTATCAGCGCTCAGTTCAGAAGCCTGCATCTCTGATGGTATGGGGTTGCATTGGTGCGTGTGGCATGGGCAGCTTACACATCTGGAAAGACACCATCAATGCTGAAAGGTATATCCAGGTTCTAGAGCAACATATGCTCCCATCCAGACGACATCTCTTTCAGGGAAGACCTTGCATTTTCCAATATGACAATGCCAAACCACATACTGCATCAATTACAGCATCATGGCTGCGTAGAAGAAGGGTCCGGGTACTGAACTGGCCAGCCTGCAGTCCAGATCTTTCACCCATAGAAAACATTTGGTGCATCATAAAACGGAAGATACGACAAAAAAGACCTAAGACAGTTGAGCAACTAGAATCCTACATTAGACAAGAATGGGTTAACATTCCTATCCCTAAACTTGAGCAACTTGTCTCCTCAGTCCCCAGACGTTTACAGACTGTTGTAAAGAGAAAAGGGGATGTCTCACAGTGGTAAACATGGCCTTGTCCCAACTTTTTTGAGATGTGTTGTTGTCATGAAATTTAAAATCACCTAATTTTTCTCTTTAAATGATACATTTTCTCAATTTAAACATTTGATATGTCATCTATGTTCTATTCTGAATAAAATATGGAATTTTGAAACTTCCACATCATTGCATTCCGTTTTTATTTACAATTTGTACTTTGTCCCAACTTTTTTGGATTCGGGGTTGTAATATTTATTCATCCATCTCTTGTAGCTGCTCTATCCTGATCAGCAGGAATGCTACTGGACGTGGACTGTAGTCAGCTGCATGTTGCATTAACCACCCATGAACTCGGCAAACTCACGAACATTTGGAACTGCCATAAAATCGTTTACAGGGTTGTGGGGGTTGTGGGGAAGTGTGTTGGTGGGTGGGGGGTTGGCATGTCATGCCACAAAACCCCCTTGATTAATTTATATGTTGCTGTCCGGTTATATCAGACGAAATAACTGGTGGTTGATCTGAAGAGAATCAGGGCTCTGGTGAACCCTGTTAACATCCAAGGGGTCAGTGTGGACGTTGTGGAGGAATATAAGTACCTGGGGGTGGACTTGGATAATAAACTGGACTGGTCCAAAAATGTGGACATGGCATACATAAAGGGCCAGAGCCGTGTCTATTTTCTGAGATGGCTGAGGTCCTTCAACATTTGTCGAATGATGCTGCGGATATTCTATGAGTCTGTGGTGGCCAGTGCCATCCTGTACGCTGTCATCTGCTGGGGCAGCGGCTTGAGGGTGAAGAACACTAACAGACTCAATAAGATAATCAGGAAGGCCGGCCATGTTGTAGGCGAGGAACTGGACTCTCTGACAGTGGTGCTGGAGAAGAGGACACTGTCCAAAATAAAGACAATCTTAGATTGTCCTTCCCACCATCTACATGAGGAGCTAATCAGCCACAGGAGCACGTTCAGTAAACGGCTGATTCTTCCACGCTGCACAATTGAGAGACACAGGAAATCATTCCTACCTGTTGCAGTCAAGCTGTACAATGCCACATGGTACATTGTCTTACCAAGTATACTGTATTCTTAATTCAGGTGCAATATATGTATATAGGAATCATGTAAATAGAATCACTTCATTTTGTTTTTATTTGAAGTTATTGAACTTATTTAAATGTATTTTATTTTATTTTTATTCTTTTTTCAGATGATTTTATCTTCTATTTTTAGACAGGTTTACTTCTTCTCTGATTCAGAAGCTTTGTAGCAAATTTGAATTTCCCTCCGGGGATTAATAAAGTAATTCTGATTCTGATTCTGATATTGGGATATACTTCAAACTCTGAAGGCCAGCATGTACTGGAGAGGAATGGTGTTGAAAAATACCCAGTGTTGGCCGGATGAATAACTGATGAAAAGCAATTTGCTGCGATGCAACAAACAACAGACTGCATATCAGTCTCCGTCATTTAAGCATACAGATCTGATACCATTGGGAAATGTGGGAAAAACTGTACTACAGGTGTCATCAATGGGCAGACCCAGCAAATTATTTCAGCAGACCGAACCACACTGCAAAAAATGATATCTTAGCAAGTGAAAATATCTTGAAAATAGTTGAAATGATCTAGCCTTTCCTATTAGAAGAATACAAGACACCAATTCTGAGATTATTAAACCTAATTCTAGATTGCAACCAACTTATTCTAAGATGTCTTATCAAGTGAAAAACATCTGTCCATGCAAGATAATTTGACTAGTATTAAGTAATTTTCTCCTCAAATTCAATTTTCAATTTTTTGCAGTGCATGTACCTGAAAGAACACGGTAACAGATAGATAAACACCTTTTTTTATTATTTATTTATTTATTTTATTTTAAATTGGTCATAGTTCAGTGACTCCAGTTGTCTAAACACAAACCAGCATGGTTTCTGGAGCTCTGTTGCTGCTTATCAAGTCACATTAATTTATGCAAATCATTTAGCTGAAGGCAGCTTATCAGCCCAGAGGCTGGCTCCTGGGATAAAACATTAGATCAAAAAGGAAGACTTTTCACAGATAATTTAGTTTTATCCCTGTCATCCCTTCTTGATCTCATCTCATTATCTCTAACCACTTTATCCTGGGGCGGCACGGTGGTGTAGTGGTTAGCGCTGTCGCCTCACAGCAAGAAGGTCCTGGGTTCGAGCCCCGGGGCCGGCGAGGGCCTTTCTGTGCGGAGTTTGCATGTTCTCCCCGTGTCCGCGTGGGTTTCCTCCGGGTGCTCCGGTTTCCCCCACAGTCCAAAGACATGCAGGTTAGGTTAACTGGTGACTCTAAATTGACCGTAGGTGTGAATGTGAGTGTGAATGGTTGTCTGTGTCTATGTGTCAGCCCTGTGATGACCTGGCGACTTGTCCAGGGTGTACCCCGCCTTTCGCCCGTAGTCAGCTGGGATAGGCTCCAGCTTGCCTGCGACCCTGTAGAAGGATAAAGCGGCTAGAGATAATGTGATGTGTGTGTGACTTTATCCTGTCCTACAGGGTTGCAGGCAAGCTGGAGCCTATCCCAGCTGACTACGGGCGAAAGGCGGGGTACACCCTGGACAAGTCGACAGGTCATCACAGGGCTGACACATAGACACAGACAACCATTCACACCTACGGTCAATTTAGAGTCACCAGTTAACCTAACCTGCATGTCTTTGGACTGTGGGGGAAACCGGAGCACCCGGAGGAAACCCACACGGACAACATGCAAACTCCGCACAGAAAGGCCCCCGCCGGCCACGGGGCTCGAACCTAGGACCTTCTTGCTGTGAGGCGACAGTGCTAACCACTACACCACCGTGCCACCCCCCTTCTTGATCTGATTTGTGAAAAAAAACAAGCAAACAAACAAAAACTTGACAATAAAAAAAAGAATATTTATATTTAGTTTGACTGGACAGACATGGATGCATTTATTCTTCCTGCATCAAATTCCACATATCATCTTTAAAATATGTCTTTACATGACAAAACAAAATAACTGTAACTATAAGCAATAAACTGTTCATTAACAGTTAAGTACTAGAAGGTAATTGTTGTTGGTCGCTTATCCAGACATTTATAAGCAAAGAATTTTATGTAATGTACTTTTATCGGTTTTGACTCTATATCCCAGATAGAGCAAGTAGGTGAATGTTTTATACTTAAAAAAATATTATTCGACTGTGTTTATAATAATAACAACATCTAATGAGTTTACAAGTCGCGGCATGGTGGTGTAGTGGTTAGCACTGTCGCCTCACATCAAGAAGGGCCTGGGTTTGAGCCCAGTGGCCGATGAGAACCTTTCTGTGTGGAGTTTGCATGTTCTCCCTGTGTCTGTGTGGGTTTCCTCCGGGTGCTCTGGTTTCCCCCACAGTCCAAAGGCATGCAAGTTAGGCTAACTGATGGCTCTAAATTGATTGTAGGTGTGAATGGTTGTTTGTCTCTATGTGTCAGTCCTGCAACAACTTGGTGACTTGTCCAGGGTGTACCCCGCCTCTCACACATAGTCAGCTGGGATAGGCTCCAGCTTGCCTGCGACCCTGTAGAACAGGATAAGCAGGTACTGATAATGGATGGATGGAGTTTACAAGTCCAAAGGGAACGCTTTGTACATTAAACATTATGATTTAACACTGGGGGAATATATGTATATAATGCATTAAAAGTTGTTACAGTTTTAAATATTTTGTTTTGGAATACGGCGGCATGGTGGTGTAGTGGCTAGCACAATGTGCAATATAATGTGCAATATAAAGTGCAATATCTTTCCTGCTTCCCCCCCCACACACACTTACCCTAACCCCACTTCTCCCCCTTTCCCCCCTCCCCCTTCCTCTCTTCCCCATATCTTATTCTTTTATATTTGTATATGTAAATACTTAATTTATTTTAATTTATCTAGGAGTTTTTCTCTATTTCTTTTCTCTGTTTATCTGTAATGATGCTGCTGGAATCTTAATTTCCCTGAGGGAACCCTCCCAAAGGGATCATTAAAGTTTTATCTAATCTAATCTAATCTAATCTAATCTAATCTAATCTAATCTAATCTAATCTAATCTAATCTAACTGTCGCTCACAGCAAGAAGGTCCTGGGTTCGAGCCCAGCAGCCGGTGAGGGCCTTTCTGTGTGTTGTTTGCATGTCTGTGTGGGTTTCCTCCGGGTGCTCTGGTTTCTCCCACAATCCAAAGACATGCAGGTTAGGTTAACTGGTGACTCTAAGCCCATGTTTACATTAGACCGTATCAGTGGATCATCAGATTAACGTTTTTAAAACGATTAGTGTGCACACAGCAACACCAATACACGATTTGTGTGCACACAGCAACACCAATACACGGATACGCTCGGCTCTGCAGGCATCCTGCGCTCCAAATCACTCCTCCCTGAACAGCGAGTGCCCTCTGGAGGGTGCGCACTCCGGCCTTGCGCAGCTCACAGAGCACGCGAGTGAAGTGCACAAGCTGTGATTCGGGACTGAGCCACTGTGTGTGTGATCCCAGCGCATATCACTTACCACTTGCAAGTGGAAGGATGGCAAGCCTAAAGACAATCATAACTACACAATGGGCAGTATTTGCATCAGTATTTGCAGTATTTTCATACTTTTATACTCTTTAATGAAAGGTGATACAAGGCGGAAGTCCGCGCCGTTTTTCAGCAGTCGCGTCACATGACCAACGCCAGCGAATCAGGAAGGTGGATGTCACAGTGACGTTGTCCAATGAGACGCCAGCTAGAGCTCAGCACAGCGTATCCGCGTATTCTGAATGTTTACACAGCACCGGAGCTGACACGATCTGGATTGAATACGTGGACGCTGGCGGATTCCCGTTTCCCGGTGTTTCCAGGCGGTTTAATGTAAACGGACAGTGCATCCGCGAAGAAAATGAGACAGATACGGTCTAATGTAAACGTAGCCTAAATTGACCGTAGGTGTGAATGTGAGTGTGAATGGTTGTCTGTGTCTATGTGTCAGCCCTGTGATGACCTGGCGACTTGTCCAGGGTGTACCCCACCTCTCACCTGTAGTCAGCTGGGATAGGCTCCAGCTTGCCTGCAACCCTGTAGAACAGGATAAAGCGGCTAGAGATAACGGATGGATGGATGTTGTGGAGAGTGTTGAATTGAATAAACTGTTTGAACTCTGCTAAAGGCAATAAAGAATGGTTTCCTTTCTGCAAATTTAAATTTACGGATATGAAATATGTCCATTATAATAATAAGATCAATCATGTACTGTGGGCGGCACGGTGGTGTAGTGGTTAGCGCTGTTGCCTCACAGCAAGAAGGTCCTGGGTTCGAGCCCCGGGGCCGGTGAGGGCCTTTCTGTGTGGAGTTTGCATGTTCTCCCCGTGTCCGCGTGGGTTTCCTCCGGGTGCTCCGGTTTCCCCCACAGTCCAAAGACATGCAGGTTAGGTCAACCGGTGACTCTAAATTGACCGTAGGTGTGAATGTGAGTGTGAATGGTTGTCTGTGTCTATGTGTCAGCCCTGCGATGACCTGGCGACTTGTCCAGGGTGTACCCCACCTTTCGCCCGTAGTCAGCTGGGATAGGCTCCAGCTTGCCTGCGACCCTGTAGAAGGATAATGCGGCTAGAGATAATGAGATGAGATGAGAATCATGTACTGTATTCTTTTCCAGGAGACCAAACAATATATAGTAAGATAAATCTGTGAATGTTTGTTTTTATACGAGTCTGTCACTTTAAATGGGCGTGGCTACGCGAGTACTACCAGCCCCTTTATGTAAATGAGCGTGCCTGTTCGGTAGGATAATACAGAGCTGTAGTTGTTTCGCGGCTCCATAGTAAGTTGAAGCGGCAGCGCTGGGCAGCTCTGTGTTTATTCTCTGTATCAGCTTGGACTTCGGTTTGGGCGAAAGAACCCTGAAAACACGGACCAACTGCACCAAGAAACCTGTAGGCAAGAAAGAAACTTGTGTTCCCGCCTCCGGGCTCTGTGTAGCTTGTGTTTTGGGAAGCGTGTGTTCGGGAATTGAGTTTGAAAGCTGTGAGAGTGAACTGCAGGAGTGATTCTGTTCGGCGCAGTCGCTCGGGAATTTCACAACTCAAATAAATGTCTTGTGGGAGACGGACTCTGGGGAATATCTTACGGTAAGCTTGTGAAAGGGTAGAAATCATTAGCTGTTTGTGCTGCATGGTTGGGTGACTTTGTGGTTAGTGAAGTAAATGGTTTCTTTGAAGCTACAGAGCTCTGCGAAGAGAAGAACCGAACCGAACTGCAGTTCTGTACCGAACCCGAACCCACTCCCCGGTGAAGCTGCTGTTGTGTAATCAAATGGATTGCGAAACTTGTCTTTTTTTTTCTACTTCGACTGTCACATTAGTCTGGAAGCCTGATAACTAGAAGGTGTCTCATAATAATGACTTAATATCTCGTTATTATGAGCCCTTTTGCATAATTATGAGACAGAGGTATTATGAAATCTCAATGATGACTTTCTATCTCAATTCCCACTTAAAAAGTCATCATTATGAGATACTAAGTGGGAATTATGAGAGTATCTCATAAGGTCTTTCTATCTCATAGTTCCCATTTAGTATCTCATAATGAGTACTACCTCAATTCCCACTTAGAAAGTCATCATTGAGATACTAAGTGGGAACTATGAGATAGAAAGACCTTATGAGATCTACTAAGTGGGAACTATGAGAGTATCTCATAAGGTCTTTCTATCTCATAGTTCCCACTTAGTATCTCATAATGATTTACTTTCTAGCTCATAGTTCCCACTTATTATCTCATAATGATCTCATCTCATTATCTCTAGCCGCTTTATCCTTCTACAGGGTCGCAGGCAAGCTGGAGCCTATCCCAGCTGACTACGGGCGAAAGGCAGGGTACACCCTGGACAAGTCGCCAGGTCATCACAGGGCTCTCATAATGATTACTATCTCAATTCCCACTTGGATAGAAAGTCATCATTATGAGATACTAAGTGGGAACTATGTGATGGTATCTCATAATGATGACTTTCTAGCTCATGGTTCCCACTTGGTATCTCCTGACTATCTCATATAATAATCTGTTCTCAGAATATGAAATCTTAAGTCATCATTATGACAGCAAGTCATAATTATAACCTAGTATCTCATGAGATACAAAGTCCTAATAAATGTGATGGTATCTCATAATTATGACACCACAGAATTTGACTTCATTTTTCTTCCAACTGGCGGAGTCTGACTTCCATACTTTGGTTTCTTGCAGCTCTTCACATTTCTGAGAGTCATGCTGAAGGGAGTGGTGTGACTGCACCGAGCTCATTTGAATAACAGATTTAACGCTTAAATAATGCTGCTGCATTGTTTTCATAAACCAATGTCCAGACAATGAACCTGCAATGGAAAATGACTTCACTGAAAAATCCAAGTCCTTTTATTTAAAACCTGTAGAAGAGAATAAGCTGGTCTCTTGCCAGGCAGACCGGCTGCTTTAGGACACACTGCTGACTTATTTGAGCAGTTGCAAGACATTTCTTAATGAATTGCTTGTCTGTCCTCTTTTAGGTCTTGTTTATTCTGACTTGTGGCTGGTGCACACTTCTGAAAGGTTCTAAATGCCAGGAATCAGTGCGAGCCCTTTACCCTATGCATGCTGGGACATGGAGGATCCAGATCAGTACCAACACTACTTTTATGACGACCATGATCCAGATGAAGATTTCTTTAAGTCCACTGCACCCAGTGAGGACATCTGGAAGAAGTTTGAGCTTGTGCCCACACCACCCACGTCTCCCGTGCGGAGGCTGGATGAAACATCTGTGTGTCCATCACTGGGGGACAAACTTGAGTGGGTGTCCCACTTCCTGGGCCAGGATGACGAGCTTGAGGCACAGTGCAACCTGAGTTCCATAATCATACAGGACTGCATGTGGAGCGGCTTTTCAGCCACTCAGAGGCTTGAGAAGGCTGTCAGTGAGCACATGTTATGCCAGGGTGGGGCCAAAGTGCCTCTTGTCCCCCAGATTCCCCCTTCGAGGTCACAGAGTACTCATGTGGAGTCGTTATCTCTCAGCAGTCCGATGGTGGACTGTGTGGATCCAGCGGCTGTGTTGACCTTCCCGCTGAGTGGCTGCAAGAAGCAGGTGTCCTCTGGCTCTGAGTCACACACCGACTCATCTGGTAGGTGCAGAGTCCTTGACCTTGATTTAGATCTGTAGTGGGCTGGTATTTTCAGACTCACTCAATGGGCGTGAAATGTGTTAAGCTGTGATGCAATGCTGAATTTTAAGGAGCCTAGTTGTTTAGGGCTTAAAGACCTGTTAATTCTGATTAAAGCTCTAGAAAGTGTGGTGACGTGTATTTAAGATTTGACCACAAGTTAGTCAATGATCTGGTCAGCACTGTCTTTTTCAGTGTAACAACAGGTTCTGTATTGTGGTTTGTTTTTTTTTAACTGTTAAGGTAATGTGTGAAAACCTTAGAGGTGTTACTCCAGTTATGCCCCGTTGCCCTGGTTTTGAGGTTGACATCACTCTGGGTTTGGTATGGAATGTCTTTGTGGACTTGTTCCATGGTCCTGCATTCCTGAGCCTGAACAACAGGATGGGTTGTTTTACTGGTGGGCGGGGCACAGAGAGTGAATGGCTGTAAGGAGAACCAATGGGTTGTGGAAGACCAGATCCAGAAAAGTCCAGGATAGGTTTAGTGGAGGATTAAAGTATGTTTGTGTGAGAGATTAAAAAGGCTTTTTCTTAGCATTTTCAAGCCTTAATCACAGAAAATGTGTGCCTTAAAGAAGACTGTTTTGAAACTAAGCAGTTCTTTTTGATGTCAGCAGAAGTGAAATGTCCCATTGAATATTTCAAGTTGCTAATGTTCTTTTGTAACTCGGGCATGGTTTTCATGTGATTCAGTTAAGCTGCCTTTTGTGACTGAATAAATCCATTTATTAAATAGTGTAATAATTTTGGGAACTTTGGAAGTTATGATGCAAGTGTTGGCCTTGAAAGCATTTGGTTCCATACCAGAATGTTGCTGTAGGAAAGAACTTTTTGGCTTTTAATCTTTTGGTATTCTGTAGTATCCCAACCATCCCTCAGAATAGCTCTGTTATGCTTTGATCAGGAGTTATATGGGTCAGTGGCTGCACGAAGACCAGGATTAAATAACCTTTTTTTTTTTTTTTTAAGTTAATGTTGTATAATCTATTCTAAGTATCTGAGGGTTAAATTGTTTGTAATATCTGTCATTTTAGATGACGAGGAGATTGACGTAGTGACAGTGGAACACAAGCATGGCAAGTCACGGCCAGTGAACTCGCGCAAGCCGGTCACCATCACGGTGCGTGCTGACCCACACGACCCAGGCACAAAACGTTTCCATATCTCCATCCACCAACAGCAGCACAACTACGCTGCCCCGTCCCCTGATTCAGAGCCTCCTCGCAAGAGGATCCGCCAGGAGACCTCACAGCCCCGGCCAGGCCCCACAGTCCACACAGTCGAGAGCAAACCCCACTCACCAGTTGCATCTGTTTCCAGTCCAGCACACTCCACAACCCCCTCACCACCTCTTGCCTCATCCCATCATGGCCCAAAATCGCAGCCGGCTAGCCCTCAAAGCTCAGACAGTGAGGACATGGACAGACGCAAGAACCATAACTTCCTGGAGAGGAAGAGACGCAACGATCTCCGTTCACGCTTCCTAGCCCTGAGAGATGAGATTCCCAGCCTTGTGGACTGTCCAAAGACACCCAAGGTGGTGATCCTGACCAAGGCGACAGAGTATCTGCATCTGCTACATGCCACAGATAAGCAAAAAGCCCAGGAGAAGAAGCATCTCAAAAACAGGCATCAGCAACTCCTTCGGAGGATAGCAGAGCTGAAACGCTCTTAAAGTTGGTCACAGATCCAGGCCAGTCACAGGGACTGTTTTTTGTGAGCGTGCTTGGTTAAAAGTGGGGATTATTAAAGACTTAAGAGTTCTGTACGTTTTGTTTTAGTTTATTCTCCAATGATCTTTGCACATTTGATTCTGTAGTTAGGGGGAAGGATACTCCTGGTGTGTTGTGGATTACATAAACTTCACTGAGTTTCCCAAAGAGTGCCCTGCTGATAAAAGAAAAGGGTCTTTCCCCCAAATCTCTTTAATATTAAAACAATCCTAGTCAGGGACATTGTATGAATTTGAATTACCGCGCCGTTTGGCATTGCTTGAAATGTAGCATTTAGCTTGTATGCACATTTGACCAACTTAATAAAGTGGATTATCTGATGTAATGTCTTTGCCCTGCTGTGCCATAGTTTTGAACATTAGTTCAAAACTAAATGTTTTGAACAATTTAAAAGTGAAGTTTGTGTGGCCCTTGCAATACTCTAGCAGGATTGGAGTTCAATAGACAGGAAGTTGTTACCGTTTGTCTACATGGATTACGTTTGGTTTATCAGTTCATTCTAAATGTTCTTGTACTGGTGCACATCAGATTTCATGCCTTACCAATATTTTGTGTGTGTGTATGTACATAAACTGTGAAATCTGTAACCATTTGTACATAATAGCTCTGCTGTATAGGTGTGTAAAGTATATTATACATGCTTTCCATTTTAATACCAAAATTGAGGTCGTTTTGAACTTTTTTGTTTTTATATATTTAACCCTCTCTTGTTCTGAATCTTGGTTGGCCTACTTGGTTTAATCTTATTTCAAATCAAAGCTTCTATTTTTGTTAACAAAAGTAAAAACAAAAAAAATTAAAATGACACTATAGAACCTTACTTTGCATTGCAAGTCACCTTGATGTTTCCACTGCCTAGTCATCTTGTTTTTTAATGGGTATATAATAATCGGTTAGTAATTCAAAAATGCTGAAGAGACTTTTATAATCTATTTTCTTACAGAGTTCTGTGTTCCTTTGTAATGGTAATGTGTGTGTTCTCCCCCCCCCCCCCCCCCTTTTTTTTTTTTTAAAAACAAAAAAGCTCTACTGGTGGTGTATGCTTCATTCATTTACAAGAATCTCATATTTTTATTACAGCACATCTCTTCCTAGTGCAATATCCTTTGAATCACACAACTTTCCAGCTCTTCCTTTATAATGTCATCATCCTGCATGATGCCTTGCTTTCTCATACGTACACTTTCACTCAACCAAGAACCCTTTTAGAGTATCGCTGTTATTCCAAAGGCTGATTTGCACATCATCTTCTGACTCAATCCTTTTCAAATTCAACCTAGTTTTGAATTTAAGTCACTATAAACAACAATTCTCCATTGTAAAATCACTTTTGGTGTTGAACTAGGCCTAATTGGTCTGAAAAATTAATCCAAAGAACTATGATGGTAGCCCGTTTGTTCTATTCCTCACTGATCTCTTTCTCCATTTCTGAGACTTTAAGGCCTCTTTATCTCCAAGATGCATATACCATCAGCAAGCTCAACACTGTGTTACGTTTATTTTCTGGTGGATGAGCCAAGCTTTAAGATGTTAATGTTTTGGAATGTCACATACCTTTTTCCTCTGTTTGCTGAGCTGATTTTTTTTTTTAAACATTTTCTTTGTTGCTCATTTGTTCACTTTGTCTCTCCTAGTGGTTAATTGTTACACTTGGAGCATGACAGCAGCATTACGCACTTTGTGTTCAGTACCTCATAGAACCCATAGAAGTCAGACAATAAATTCAAAATCAGAACACTCATGTCTTTAGTGTTTTCTTTCACTAAAACATCTCCGTAAGGAGTAGCACAATATAACGTAATAGCAAAATAATCAGTACCATCCAGGATGTACCAGTGTTTTATTCCACTTACATTACATTAAAAAAAGCTACACCATACTTTTTTTTTTTTAGAGTTAGTTTGATTTGCAAATTTATTCACCTCCTTGAAATTTATTTATGATAAACATGCAGGACTGTGCAAAAGTCTTAGGCACATGTAAAGACCAAAAATGGCTTGGAAAAAAAAATGTTTCAACATCTCATTATCTCTAGCCGCTTTATCCTGTTCTACAGGGTCGCAGGCAAGCTGGAGCCTATCCCAGCTGACTACGGGCGAAAGGTGGGGTACACCCTGGACAAGTCGCCAGGTCATCACAGGGCCTGTTTCAACATTTATTTTTAAGTAGCAGTAAGCCATAATAAATGAAACACGGTCAATATTTGGTGTGAGACCATCCTTTGCTTAAAAAAAAAAGTAGTCTCGGGTACAATGAATGCAGTTTGATAAGGAAACGAGCTGTAGGTTTTACTGGGCATCTTACAGAACCAGCCACAGTTCTTCTGGACACTTTGACTGTCACACTTCTTAATTTTACACCAAAACCCAGTAGACTTCATTATATTTTCTTTTTTAATCTGAAAAGTGCCTTCTTATGGGGTGGCACGGTGGTGTAGTGGTTAGCGCTGTCGCCTCACAGCAAGAAGGTCCTGGGTTCGAGCCCCGGGGCCGGCGAGGGCCTTTCTGTGCGGAGTTTGCATGTTCTCCACGTGGGTTTCCTCCGGGTGCTCCGGTTTCCCCCACAGTCCAAAGACATGCAGGTTAGGTTAACTGGTGACTCTAAATTGACCGTAGGTGTGAATGTGAGTGTGAATGGTTACTGTGTCTATGTGTCAGCCCTGTGATGACCTGGCGACTTGTCCAGGGTGTACCCCGCCTTTCGCCCGTAGTCAGCTGGGATAGGCTCCAGCTTGCCTGCAACCCTGTAGAAGGATAAAGCGGCTAGAGATAATGAGAATGAATTAGTAAATTTTTCTAAAACTCATTGGTCAGCGAGTATTTCAAAGACAATCAAAAATTAAAAAATGGTGCTTACATAAGTATTTAAACCCCAAATTCTGGAAACTTCAGATGAAAAATATTGTACTAACAGAGACACAACTGACTTATAATTAGCCTTCACCTGGGAATTATTAAAACGGCTCTCATATTCTGAACAAGAATAAAAAAAACACCTCAGTTGAAATGTAATTCAAGAATCTGTCAGTCTGAAGGAAGGGAGCAAAAAATAGAAGTTAATTAAAAATAAGGTAATAGAATTTCATAATTTAGGAATACGGCGGCATGGCAGTGTAGTGGTTAGCACTGTCGCCTCACAGCAAGAAGGTCCTGGGTTCGAGCCCAGGGACCAACGGGGGCCTTTCTGTGTGGAGTTTGCATGTTCTCCCCGTGTTTGCACGGGTTTCCTCTGGGTGCCCCAGTTTCTGCCACAGTCCAAAGACTGGTGGCTCTAAATTGACTGTAAGTGTGAGTGTGAATGGTTGGTTGTCTCTGTGTCAGCCCTGTGATGACCTGACGACTTGTCCAGGGTGTACCCCACCTCTCACCCATAGTCAGCTGGGATAGGCTCCAGCTTGCCTGCAACCCTGTACAGGATAAGTGGCTATGGATAATGGATGGATGGATAAGAGACTGGAGATCCTAGTTAGCACTGTTGGATCAATAGTGAGGAACTGAAAGCTGCATCACACCACCCATGCACTACCCAGACAAGGCTGTTCCTCAAAACACAACACAAAAACAAAACAGAGACTAGTGAGGGAAGCCACAGTGAGGTCAACAGTCACTCTGGAGGAGGTATAGAGTACAGTGGTTGAAGGTGTGCTGCGAGTTGAGCAGAGTGCAAGTGCACCAGACACCCGTTTCAAAAGCTCTGCATAATTGAGTACTGTATGGGAGGGAGGCTAGAAAGAACTATTCCTCTAAAGAAGCATTTATTTATTTATTTATTTATTTTTGGTTTGATAAGAACAAGATTGAGAGAGCGTATTTGGGCAAGTTTCGAAGTGCAATGTGTGGTACAAACCACACATCAATTAACACCATTCCTAATGTGAAATATGGTGGTGGCAGCATCATGCTCTGGGGACACTTTTCCTCCTCAGTACTTGCACTTCTTGTCAAAATTGAAGGGATACTAGATGGAGCAAAATGCAGGGGGATATTACAAGAGAAGCCCTGCGATGACCTGGCGACTTGTCCAGGGTATACCCCACGTCTCGCCCATAGTCAGCTGGGATGGGCTCCAGCTTGCCCATGACCCTGCACAGGATAAGCAGTTATGGATAATGGATGGATGGATGGATATTACAAAAGAACTTGCTTAAAAAATTATAGCTTGGGAGAAACTTTACCTTTCAGCAGCACAATGATGTCAAACACAAGATGAAAGTAACACAGGAGTGGTTAAAAAAAGGTTAATGTTCTACAGTGACTAAGTCAAAGTCCTGCATCTTACTGAGAATCTTACCATGGCAATGTTTGAAAACTGCAGTCAACAAAAATTTTTCCAACCAACTTGAAGAACCTGGAGCAAGTCTGCCAGGAAGAAAGGGCAGAGATTACTTCCAAACACTGTGGAAAGCTGGTAGGAGCTTACCTCAGACTTACCCCAACAGACTTAAACCTGTTACTGCAGCAAAATATTTCTTCTACCAAGTACTAATCTGAAGGGGTTGAATACTTCTGCAAGCAGCATCCCCCCCCCCCCCCCCCCCCCCCCAGATTTTAAAGAAATCTGATGACTTTTAAGGAGGACGAATACTTTTGGACACTACTGTAAGTATTCTTTAACATCATGGAATGTTCACAAAACAAGTTAGTTCCTGTGATCACTTACTTTAACAGGTTCAATCACTCATTCTTCTTTTTGTTCTATCTTTTTTTAAGTTAAAAATATATTTAAAAAAAAACTAGATAGAACTCGACGCCAACAGCGTCGATGGGGATGCCTCTGCCCGGTAGACTACATGCCTTATTAAGTTGTGATTTGGGGATGGACATTTGACCTCACAGTAATCTTGACCTGGTGAAATTACTTGTATTAGCCTTGGAGATACTGTGTTCACAAGGTTTTCGGACAGACATTTGACCTCACAGTGACCTTGACCTTAGACCTTTTGACCTCAAAATGTAATCAGTTTATCTTTGTCCCCAAATGCACAAATGGTGAAAGTTTGGTGAAATTCCTTTCATTAGCCTTTGAGATATCGTGTTCACAAGGTTTCGGGACAGACGCACGGACGCACGCACGCACGGACAGACGGACAACCTGAAACCATAATGCCTCCTGCACCTTACGGTGGCGGAGGCATAAAAACAACAACAACAACAACAACTTGTCTTACTGAGAAACCACAAAGCCCTCCTTCCTGAAAACTTTCCGGTGTTTGAAAATGTACAGTTTTACCTGTAAAGCTACAGCAGAACATTTAACTGTTACAGAGCGCTTACAGTGGAGACTCCTTTGAAAAATGCTAAATAAATGTATCCCTCCAGGAAGTTAAATGAGCACATGCATCTTTTTTTTAATCTGGTTTTGTGGTGTGTCTGCCACATCCTGTACCTGTGTAAGAAACGATAACATATTGAACAAGCACATGAATAGAAACCTGACAGCCAAAACTTTTCTCAGAGCTGGTGTTAAAGAAAATTATTCAACATCTTCTGATGCATTAGATTGAGTATTCAGGAACTATCTTTTAAAAGGACATTTAATTCATATGCAGAAGTAAATATTCAGGGATTATAAATGAGGGAGATTTTAAGCTAATCAGCCTTTTCATAGCCAAATGTTGGTGCACAGACACTGCGAATCGCAGACTACCTGATTGTGGTCTTTTATAAAACACTTGGCCTGTTTATATATTGTAATGATTCTCAAGGGCATTAGAAAGTCACTGGAGGAAGTTGTGCCATATTACTTTTTACTGTTCAGGATTAGTTCTGTAAAATATAATCAGTCATCCAAAACATACTTGGTGTCTGATGTTTCCATGTTTAGTGTTGCACTAGAGCTACAATGTACAACCCCAATTCCAAAAAAGTTGGGACAAAGTACAAATTGTAAATAAAAACGGAATGCAATAATTTACAAATCTCAAAAACTGATATTGTATTCACAATAGAACATAGACAACATATCAAATGTCAAAAGTGAGACATTTTGAAATTTCATGCCAAATATTGGCTCATTTGAAATTTCATGACAGCAACACATCTCAAAAAAGTTGGGACAGGGGCAATAAGAGGCTGGAAAAGTTAAAGGTACAAAAAAGGAACAACTGGAGGACCAAATTGCAACTCATTAGGTCAATTGGCAATAGGTCATTAACATGACTGGGCATAAAAAGAGCATCTTGGAGTGGCAACGGCTCTCAGAAGTAAAGATGGGAAGAGGATCACCAATTCCCCTAATTCTGCGCTTACAAATAGTGGAGCAATATCAGAAAGGAGTTCGACAGTGTAAAATTGCAAAGAGTTTGAACATATCATCTACAGTGCATAATATCATCAAAAGGTTCAGAGAATCTGGAAGAATCTCTGTGCGTAAGGGTCAAGGCCAGAAAACCATACTGGGTGCCCGTGATCTTCGGGCCCTTAGATGGCACTGCGTCACATACAGGCACGCTTCTGTATTGAAAATCACAAAATGGGCTCAGGAATATTTCCAGAGAACATTATCTGTGAACACAATTCACCGTGCCATTTGCTGTTGCCAGCTAAAACTCTATAGTTCAAAGAAGAAGCCGTATCTAAACATGATCCAGAAGCGCAGACGTCTTCTCTGGGCCAAGGCTCATTTAAAATGGACTGTGGCAAAGTGGAAAACTGTTCTGTGGTCAGACGAATCACAATTTGAAGTTCTTTATGGAAATCAGGGACGCCGTGTCATTTGGACTAAAGAGGAGAAGGACGACCCAAGTTGTTATCAGCGCTCAGTTCAGAAGCTTGCATCTCTGATGGTATGGGGTTGCATTAGTGCGTGTGGCATGGGCAGCTTACACATCTGGAAAGACACCATCAATGCTGAAAGGTATATCCAGGTTCTAGAGCAACATATGCTCCCATCCAGACGACGACTCTTTCAGGGAAGACCTTGCATTTTCCAACATGACAATGCCAAACCACATACTGCCTCAATTACAGCATCATGGCTGGATAGAAGAAGGGTCCGGGTACTGAACTGGCCGGCCTGCAGTCCAGATCTTTCACCCATAGAAAACATTTGGCACATCATAAAACGGAAGATACAACAAAAAAGACCTAAGACAGTTGAGCAACTAGAATCCTACATTAGACAAGAATGGGTTAACATTCCTATCCCTAAACTTGAGCAACTTGTCTCCTCAGTCCCCAGACATTTACAGACTGTTGTAAAGAGAAAAGGGGATGTCTCACAGTGGTAAACATGGCCTTGTCCCAACTTTTTTGAGATGTGTTGTTGTCATGAAATTTAAAATCACCTCATTTTTCTCTTTAAATGATACATTTTCTCAGTTTAAACATTTGATATGTCATCTATGTTCTATTCTGAATAAAATATGGAATTTTGAAACTTCCACATCATTGCATGCTGTTTTTATTTACAATTTGTACTTTGTCCCAACTTTTTTGGAATTGGGGTTGTAGTTAACAAATAATGAAAGTGTCTCTGTCCAAAATCTTCCATAAATATGTGCCTGAAGTGCAAACAGTTCTTCTCTAAGTACACTACTGCTTTCTTATAGTAGTCTATAAACACTGATGGTACGGGAGGTGGCCACTTTGGATTGGACAACCACAGTTACCTTTTCCCCCTCAGTACCATGTATTATCAGTTTCTCCTCTAGGCCTCAGGTTTACCAAACCTGCATCCAAATCCATTGCAGGTTGGAGGTGAGATGGAACCAACATTGGGCGAGAAGCAGAACGAGAGGTCGCTAATCTACCGTGGGGCTAACACAGCAAGACAGACAGCCATTCACAATGGGCAATTTAGAGTAGCCAGTTGATCTCATCCACATGTCTTTGGACTGTGGGAGGAAACTGGAGAACCCAGAGGAAACGTAGAGGAACCAAGAACCTTCTTGCTATGAGGCGACAGTGATAACCACTTCACCACTGTGCTGCCAATCTGCTAGAGTTTGAAAGAGGAGGAATTTTGCTGGAAAACAAAATTGATTATCCATTCCATCCATCATCTGTAGCTGCTTATCCTGTGCAGGGTTGCAGGCAAGTTGGAGCCTATCCCAACTGACTATGGGTGAGAGGCAGGGTACATCCTGGACAAGTCGCCAGGTCATCGCAGGGCTGACACATAGAGACAACCAACCATTCACACTCACACCTACGGTCAGTTTAGCGCCACCAGTTGACCTAACCTGCATGTCTTTGGACTGTCAGGGAAACCCACGCAGACACGGGGAGAACATGCAAACTCCACACAGAAAGGCCCCTGTCAGCCGCTGGGCTCGAACCCAGAACCTTCTTGCTGTGAGGCGACAGTGCTAACCACTACACCACCATACCTCCTTAAATTCATTATATATGTATGAGGATAATAATACTATGGTTTTGGTTTAAATGTATAAATATGGATTACCAATACTTGATATTCTCATCTCATTATCTCTAGCCGCTTTATCCTTCTACAGGGTCGCAGGCAAGCTGGAGCCTATCCCAGCTGACTACGGGCGAAAGGCGGGGTACACCCTGGACAAGTCGCCAGGTCATCACAGGGCTGACACATAGACACAGACAACCATTCACACTCACATTCACACCTACGGTCAATTTAGAGTCACCAGTTAACCTAACCTGCATGTCTTTGGACTGTGGGGGAAACCGGAGCACCCGGAGGAAACCCACGCGGACACGGGGAGAACATGCAAACTCCGCACAGAAAGGCCCTCGCCGGCCCCGGGGCTCGAACCCAGGACCTTCTTGCTGTGAGGCGACAGCGCTAACCACTACACCACCATACCTCCTTAAATTCATTATATACGTATGAGGATAATAATACTATGGTTTTGGTTTAAATGTATAAATATGGATTACCAATACTTGATATTTTCAATTTAATTTTAGCTAAGGGCGGCATGGTGGTGTAGTGGTTAGCGCTGTCGCCTCACAGCAAGAAGGTCTGGGTTCGAGCCCCGTGGCCGGCGAGGGCCTTTCTGTGCGGAGTTTGCATGTTCTCCCCGTGTCCGCGTGGGTTTCCTCCGGGTGCTCCGGTTTCCCCCACAGTCCAAAGACATGCAGGTTAGGTTAACTGGTGACTCTAAATTGACCGTAGGTGTGAATGTGAGTGTGAATGGTTGTCTGTGTCTATGTGTCAGCCCTGCGATGACCTGACGACTTGTCCAGGGTGTACCCCGCCTCTCGCCCATAGTCAGCTGGGATAGGCTCCAGCTTGCCTGCGACCCTGTAGAACAGGATAAAGCGGCTAGAGATAATGGATGGATGGTTTTGAATGAGAGACTTTATTACTTTTTAGCTACATTAACGTCATAGCTAAAGTGTAAAACTACACCAAACTTTGTAATGGATGGAAATCCGGGTCAGTTAGTTTTCCCACTGAGTTATTCCTTTACAATCTTTAAAGGCACCATTTACTACAGATAACGAGTGGCTGTTTTATAAACACTGGCTGTCCGGGTTCTTTTCTGTGTTACCTGCAGGACTGAGCTTAGAGAAGGACATTTTGATTATTTCACGCACTGCACGAGGACGCTTATTCCAGACAAATCGCCATGGCAACTGACATCTCTTTTTTTTCCTCCTCGTTGGTGCAGACAGTTCAGTTTCCATAGCAACCAGGCAACTATTCGCGTCCGTGAGGCGCGCGTGAGTCAACAGGATCCAGAAAAGTCAACAAAACCACGTGTGCACCTGATGACCAGTCCAGTGGTGCTGTAAGGGAAGGGGCAAGAAGGCTGAGTGCTCTGTTGTTACTGGGGAGTGGGCGGGGGGGGACTAGAGCTATTTCGGTGGAAAAAACAATGAATCATTGTTTCTCGAATCATTTATATATTCACAATATTTTGTAATCTAGACGTCAAATAGGTAAACATAGGATTTCCGGGAAGCAGCTAAAGAGCAGCACAAAAACTGCGTTTCTCAGAATGTTTCTATGGAAACTGCTTTGGGTTGCTAAGATACAGAGCTCTGCTACTGCACGCCGCTTTGAACGCGCATGCTCAGTAGAGACTGTGGCGCAACCATCATGGCGGCCTCCACGCTTGGTGTGCAGCGTGCGCTTGGGAAAGGTGTAATCCCTCCTTTGGTCGTGATTTTAGGGGCTACTGGTACTGGGAAGTCCAAACTAGCGATCGAGATCGGGAAAAGACTTCAAGGGGAAATAATAAGCGCCGATTCCATGCAGGTGAGTTTTTTTTAAACTTCCTACGCAAACACTGGAAATGAGAGGAGCAGAATAAACAACTATATACATGAGTTTAGCATATAAATCTGTATATATATATATATATATATATATATATATATATATATATATATATATATATATATTTTAATAAACGTGTTCAGGAATGTTTTAGAAACGGGTGTCTTTATATCATTATGTCACTCAGAAATCACAATATATGCATGAAACAGCTCTTATTTCATTTGTTCGTGTATTAAATGTTGAATAGGCTGGTTAGTGAACATGACCTGTCATTGTGCTTGCATGCATCGTGGTTGTGTTAACTAGTACAAGGTACTGATTCAGTGATTTATTTATTTAACACGGATATATCCACGCTTTTCATTTCTGCCATGTTCTAATAGCTTTAATATCCGACATGTAGTTTGTGCTGATTATTTATTTCTAATCAGATTAGATTCGTTCTCTTCAGGATAGATAGATAGATAGGTAGATTCTTTATCATCATTGCACATTACTATACAACGAAACACTGTTTGACGGCTCAGATCACAGCAGCATATCAATAATAAATAAATAATATACATAACCTTTTAAAAAGCAGCATATTGGCATATAAGCAGCAGTATAAATTGTAGTATGTAATTATTCAATATAGCCAAGCACAGTAAGGTGCGGAGTGTGAGTCCAACTCCGGATCAGACCTTCAGCAGAGCTTTTACAGCCCTGGGGAAGAAACTATTTTGGTGTCTTGCGGTTTGTGACTTTATGACCCTAAGCCTGCCAGAGGGAAGGGTGTCGAAAAGACATTGTCCGGGGTGAGTGCAGTCAGTCCTAATCTTTGTGGCTCTGTTTCTCAGCCTGGCAGAGTAGATCTGTTCCAGGGATTGGAGAGGGGTGCCAATGATTTTAGATGCAGTCCTGATGATCCGCTGTAGATCTTTCCTCTCCTCTGAGGTGCAGCTGGAGAACCATACTATGCATCAATAGCTCAGAACACTTTGTATGGTGCACTGGTAGAAGTTGGTGAGGAGCTTCTATGAGAGCCCAGTTTTCCTCAGGGATCGCAGGAAGATGAGATGCTAAGTCTGATGAGGTAAAGCTAAAAATGCTGCTGATGTTTGTTTTTCAATTATTTTATTTTATTTTAAACAAAGATTTCTATTGCAGCAGTTGTGCAGTAATCTGTAGAAACATTGTACTGATGAATGCTCTCCGTTACCGAATTGTCTGGAGCATTTTAATCAATCGTGCAGTTACAGTGGTGCTTGAAAGTTTGTGAACCCTTTAGAATTTTCTATATTTCTGCATAAATATGACCTAAAACATCATCAGATTTTCACACAAATCCTAAAAGTAGATAAAGAGAACCTAGTTAAACAAATGAGACAAAAATATTACACTTGGTCATTTATTTATTGAGGAAAATGATCCAATATTATATATCTGTGAGTGGCAAAAGTACGTGAACCTTTACTTTCAGTATCTGGTGTGACCCCCTTGTGCAGCAATAACTGCAACTAAACGTTTGCGGTAACTGTTGATCAGTCCTGCACACTGGCTTGGAGGAATTTTAGCCCATTCCTCCGTACAGATCAGCTTCAACTCTGGGACATTGATGGGTTTCCTCACATGAACTGCTCACTTCAGGTCCTTCCACAACATTTCGATTGGATTAAGGTCAGGACTTTGACTTGGCCATTCCAAAACATTAACTTTATTCTTCCTTAACCATTCTTTGATAGAACGACTTGTGTGCTTAGGGTCGTTGTCTTGCTGCATGACCCACCTTCTCTTGAGATTCAGTTCATGGACAGATGTCCTGACATTTTCCTTTAGAATTCGCTGGTATAATTCAGAATTCATTGTTCCATCGACGATGGCAAGCCGTCCTGGCCCAGATGCAGCGAAACAGGTCTAAACCATGATACTACCACCACCATGTTTCACAGCTGGGATAAGGTTCTTATGCTGGAATGCAGTGTTTTCCTTTCTCCAAACGTAACGCTTCTCATTTAAATCAAAAAGTTCCATTTTGGTCTCGTCCGTCCACAAAAAATTTTTCCAATAGCCTTCTGGCTTGTCCACGTGATCTTTAGCAAACTGCAGATGAGCAGCAATGTTCTTTTTGGAGAGCAGTGGCTTTCTCCTTGCAACCCTGCCATGCACACCATTGTTGTTCAGTGTTCTTTTGATGGTGGACTCATGAACATTGGCTAATGTTAATGTGAGAGAGGCCTTCAGTTGCTTAGAAGTTACCCTGGGGTCCTTTGTGACCTCGCCGACTACACGCTTTGCTTTTGGAGTGATCTTTGTTGGTCGACCACTCCTGGAGAGGGTAACAATGGTCTTGAATTTCCTCCATTTGTACACAATCTGTCTGACTGTGGATTGATGGAGTCCAAACTCTTTAGAGATGGTTTTGTAACCTTTTCCAGTCTGAAGAGCATCAACAACGCTTTTTCTGAGGTCCTCAGAAATCTCCTTTGTCCGTGCCATGATACACGTCCACAAACATGTGTTGTGAAGATCAGACTTTGATAGATCCCTGTTCTTTAAATAAAATGGGGTGCCCACTCACACCTGATTGTCATCCCATTGATTGAAAACACCTGACTCTAATTTCACCTTCAAATTAACTGCTAATCCTAGAGGTTCACATACTTTTGCCACTCACAGATATGTAATATTGGATCATTTTCTTCAATAAATAAATGACCAAGCATAATATTTTTGTCTCATTTGTTTAACTGGGTTCTCTTTATCTACGTTTAGGACTTGTGTGAAAATCTGATGATGTTTTAGGTCATATTTATGCAGAAATATAGAAAATTCTAAAGGGTTCACAAACTTTCAAGCACCACTGTCTATAAAGTCGGAGTCCCTGTCAGTCTGGACCCTTCACGTTTGGGTGAATCTAGATTCACTTTTATTCAGTTTTCTTGAGGATTTCTAATAATATGAGAGACAGAGAGAGAGATGGAATGCCATTCAAGTCAATATATGAAATAATTCCTAAAATAAATACATAGAAAAAGAATACATGCAGGGCGGCACGGTGGTGTAGTGGTTAGTGCTGTCGCCTCACGGCAAAAAGGTCCGGGTTCGAGCCCCGTGGCCGACGAGGGCCTTTCTGTGTGGAGTTTGCATGTTGTCCGCGTGGGTTTCCCCCGGGTGCTCCGGTTTCCCCCACAGTCCAAAGACATGCAGGTTAGGTTAACTGGTGACTCTAAATTGACCGTAGGTGTGAATGTGAGTGCGAATGGTTGTCTGTGTCTAGGTGTCAGCCCTGGCGTCTTGTCCAGGGTGTACCCCGCCTTTCGCCCGTAGTCAGCTGGGATAGGCTCCAGCTTGCCTGCAACCCTGTAGAACAGGATAAAGCGGCTAGAGATAATGAGATGAGATGTTTTCAAAGGACTGCTTTTATTTATTCCAGGGGCCTTTTATTTCATGATTCCACATTTATTTATATAATTATTTACTTATTGTCTCACTGATTTCTTTCATAGGCTTATTTATTTTTAAATGAAATTCTGTAGAGATAGCTAAAGTTTGGTTATTTTTATTAAGTATTTAAAAGGAAAAGAGTGTAAAGCAAATAATTGAAAGCTAATTGTATAGACTCGTGAGACGACACCATGTTAACCTGTTGCTGTGGCACCAAGCAATGTTGTTTATAAGCTGTACAGTTGCTGCTAAATCTCCTCAAACTCCAGATGATTTTCCAATATGCCAAGAAAATCTTAAACTGTAACAATATTACAAAATCTCTCTCTCTCTCTCTCTCTCTGTGTGTGTGTGTGTGTGTGTGTGTGTGTGTGTGGCAAATCGCTGATTACTGCAGTGACGTGGCCGTTCTGATGGCTTTTACCAGCTATCAGAGTTTTCTCGGGAGGAGTTACAGTAGTGGTTTCCTGTTGCCTTCTACTGGATTATTACAGAGGTTTTCTCCTCTCACCATTCACACCTATGGGCGATTTAGAGTAGCCAGTTAACCTAACTGCATGTCTTTGGAGGTTGGGGGAAACCAGAGCACATTCCTCCACACAGACACGGGAGAACATGCAAACTCCACACAGAAAGGCTCCCATCGGCCGTGAGGTTTGAACCCGGAACCTTCTTACTGTGAGGCGACAGTGAACCACTGTACCACTCCAATTACAAAATAAAGAAAGCTTTTTATTTTTGAATTTTTTTAACCCATCACAAAAGAATGTGTGCTTGACTTGCATTCAGAATTGCAAAGAGCCCCCCAAACACACACACACACACACACACACACACACACACACACACACACACACACACACACACACACACACACACACACCTTCATACAACTTGAACGGAGTATTAAACTGAAATTAGTAAAAGTCCTGTTGCACAAAATTCCATGTTTACAAAGGTCTGGATGAGCAAGTGAAATGACGAAAAGACAACTGCAATTACCATTTAATAACCATTAGTGATTAGTTCCTGGCTGTAAATAAGACAGTTTGTTGTGGTTTTGTTTTGTTTGGTAGTTGCAATTCATGTTACCACTTTTGACTAAATCCATGGACTCTGAAGAGATGAGACACATCTTTTTGGGATTTGACACAGAGAGAATAAACGCATACTTCTCGATATGTTTATCTTTAAACGTTCTGTTCGTCATTGCCTGTTTAAAGAAAAGTCAATGTCGTGAGCTAATCAGACTGGTGAGTATAAACAAAATGAAAAAGCTGTCTGTGAAAGTTCTGCCTTTTCTAACTTGTGTCTCTAGCTCAGGATAGTAGCTCATCTCTGGTCTGATGAGCTACTTTCAGCTAAACAATTTACATAAATGATTGGGTTTGGATGGGTGGCATGGTGGTGTAGTGGTTAGCACTGTTGCTTCACAGCAAGAAAGTTCTGGGTTCGAGCCCAGTGGCTGGCCAGCAGGGATCTTTCTGTGTGGAGTTTGCATGTTCTCCTCGTGTCTGTGTGGGTTTCCTCCGGGTGCTCCGGTTTCCCCCCACAGTACATAGACATGCAGTTCGGCTAACTGGTGTACTCTAAATTGTCCATAGGTGTAAATCTGTGTGAATGGTTGTTTCCCAAGCCCAGAAATGGAAGAGTTGTGGTAGGAAGGGCATCCGGCGTAAAACTATGCTCCAAATATGACATGTGGATCAACAGGGTCCACATGGCAGCGACCCCACATATATAATTGGGACAAGCTAGAAGGAGTAATGGCCCTTTTCCACTACCCTTTTTCAGCTCACTTCAGCTCGCTTCAGCTCACTTCAGCCCGACACGGCTCGCGTTTCGACTACCAAAAACCAGCACGACTCAGCTCGTTTCAGCCCTGCTTAGCCCCTAAAACTCGCACCGTTTTGGAGTGGGGCTGAAGCGAGCCAAGCCGTGCCGAGTGAGGCTGGGGGCGTGAGCAGACACTCCCCTGTGCACTGATTGGTGAGGAGGAGTGTCCTCACATGCCCACACACGCCCCGCGAGCACGCTGGGATCTGTAAACACCGTAAACCCGGAAGGAGAAGAATTACGAATTATGAGAATTTCTGAAGCCTTATGCGCCTCGCCTCATCTATACGCTCTTGCCAGTATCTGTCCGCGTTGTCGGTGACAACAAGCCACAGCACCAAGACCAGCAACACTAACGACTCCATGTCCTCCATGTTTATTGTTTACTATCCGGGTCGTGAGACTACCGCTTAAAAGCTCACTGATGTCACTGTTTGCGCTGCTTAACGACATCACGTGACGTCCACCCACTTTCGCTAACTCCACCCAATGTGTCCACCCACTTCCAGCCAGCACGGTTCAGCACGGTTGTAGTCGAAATGCAACTCCAACAGCCCCACTCAGCTCGACTCAGCACGGCACGGCTCAGCCCGACTCAGCCGCGTTTGTAGTGGAAAAGCGGCAAAAGTGATTGAGATTGGATAAGCAGCAAAACACCCCCCAGCCATCTCCCAACATGTTTTGTGGTTCTGCTACAGGGTCTGCATTCGGATCATGGTCTACTAGTTGACGATCTCTGACCTGAACGATTAAAGACTCCATCTAACAGGCAGCAGGTCAGAGGTGAAACATACCTCACCAGCCAGCACTGGAAAGCCTACTCTGACCACTTTTGCACATCAGACTAAAAGCAGTGAAGGTGGCATAAGTTCAGGAGGCTTTTCTAATCTTTGTCTTGGAAAAAAAAGGCAGAAACAGTGATGGAAGCACCAACATGGATGGTATATCGAACAATTAAATCAGTCTTTTCGGGACAATGGAGAGTATTTTTGAAAAATTGATGACACAAACCAAGGTGTTGTTTCACCTACTGCCCCTTCTGTTTATATTGGTATTGTAACATGAGCACATTGTGTACGTGTACAATCAACATGCAGACTAGTCATCTTGCATACATATGGTGAAAAGCAAATATAATCACAGTCTTTGTATTTATATCTGCCTCAGGTGTTTCAGTTACAAGTGCACACCTGGCATACACATGTCTCAAATGTTTTTCCACTGAAGCCTTGCAAACAGATTTGTTGATCTCCGTTGTCCTTGGATGTTGTCAGCAGAGGCTGGCAGGAATGCTGTACATCCATGTCGTTATATTAAATTTAAATAGCTTTTTGAATTAATTGTACTTGAGTAGTAGTATTTGGGGCTCTTGGCATATGGGTCGGAACCGGTGTGTGAAGGTAGCTAGCTACAGTTAGCACTGGATACCATAGTGTGGCTTGTTGGGGTATATTGCGACAGGTTTGGCTATTGTTAAATAAATCACTGAGAATATCTCATCTCATTATCTCTAGCCGCTTTATCCTGTTCTACAGGGTCGCAGGCAAGCTGGAGCCTATCCCAGCTGACTATGGGTGAGAGGCGGGGTACACCCTGGACAAGTCTCCAGGTCATCACAGGGCTGACACATAGGCTACATCCACACGACAACGGCAACGAGATTTTTTTTTTTTTAAATATTGCGTCCACATGGGCAACGGATCAGTTAAATATCAGGTTCATATGGCAACGCAACGCTGGCTGAAAACGATGCAATACACATGCCACACCACTACGTGCGCTGTAAGACGGTCCCATCGGAGACACCAGAACAATAGAAGTAGACGCATGCGCATAACTGCGCATGCGCACAGTGACTGTCACTGTCACACACGCACACTTTCTCACTCCCTATCCTATGGATATAGTCCCTTTAAATCACGTGCTCGGGTTTTGAATGGAGACGCGGAAAGAGGAATGAATGGGGGTAGATGGAAGCCGGTACGCTAACATTCTGATATCCTCCAGAATTCTTTAATGGTCCGGAATAAACATCTGAAGAGGTGAGATCGCTCCTTTTTTTTCCCTATTTTTGCTGGCGGGATTGACTCTGCCCTAAGGGCTATTCTCTCTCTCTCTCTCTCTCTCTCACTTTGCACCATTACACAATAAATATTCACAGTGAAAATATTTTGTAAGCGCGTTTCATGAACCAAGTTATAGGATTTGTTGACAACTCGCATTGAGTTTGTTACACTTCTACCCGGCGTGAAGCACATGTGGTTGTGACGTCATAGTAAACAAATCCGTTCTACTCATCCAGACGACTTTGCAACGGCTCCGTTGCCACATTTTTTCACTCTGGAACCCGTTCTCAAAAGATTTCGTTTTGGGGCACCCAAAACGCCGGTGCCGTGTGGATGCCAGGCCGAAACGATAAACAATTTTATCAGATTCACCTGAATCCGTTGCCGTGTGGACAGGGCCTTAGACACAGACAACCATTCACGCTCACATTCACAACTACGGTCAATTTAGAGACACCAGTTAACCTAACCTGCATGTCTTTGGACTGTGGGGGAAACCGGAGCACCCGGAGGAAACCCACGTGGACACGGGGAGAACATGCAAACTCCGCATAGAAAGGCCCTCGTCGGCCACGGGGCTCGAACCCGGACCTTCTTGCTGTGAGGCGACAGCGCTAACCACTACACTACCGTGCCGCCCCCACTGAGAATATGTCCAAGTAAATTCAGACTTTTGTACTGAAATCCTACTCGTGTCTGCTTGTGACCCATACGGCCTAGCTTTGTAAGAGAATTCAAATTTGAGAATTAAACAACACTATTGTGTATTTCTTCTGCATTAAAGCAAGCGTACAGTACCAGTCAAAAATTTGTACACCCTGACTCATTCATAGATTTTTCCATATTTTGACTTTCTGCATTGTAGAACAATACTGAAGACATTAAAACTATGAAATAATATATGGAATATATATGAAATTATGTGGTAAACAAAAACAAAGTAGCCAGTGTTTACCTTGATGACATTTTACACACTATTGGCATTATCTTAACCAGCTTAATGAGAGTCACCTGGAATGCTTTTCAATTAACAGGTGCCTCATCAAAAGTTAATTAGTGCAATTTCTTGCCTTCTCAATGTGTTTGAGATCCAATAGTAAATAATAAAAATACAGTAAATAGCCCTATTCCACAACTGTAGTAATCCATATTATGTCAAGAACCAAACAACTAAGTAAAGAGAAATGACATCAATCGTTACTTTAAGGCATGAAGTGACTTTTAATTAAAAAATCATAAAAACCATTGAATTAGAAGTTGTGTCCAAACTTTTGACTGATACTGTATACCACGGTGTGTCTGAATTCTTGAATGTGATTGGTCAAAAGGTGTTGAATGTTTGATTTTTCTCTAACAGCGTCTCTGACCGTAGTTCTGGCTGTAATTCAAATCATAGGCAGCACAGTGGTGTAGTGGTTAACACTGTCGCCTCACAGCAAGAAGGTTCTGGGCTCCAGCCCTGTGGCCAACGGGGGCCTTTCTGTGTGTAGAGCCTCCTATTTTCCGTTTCAAAAAACATTAAATTCCGTTTCAGAGAATGGCTAATTCCGTTTCAGACAATTTGTTTCAGTTATATGCTCAAATGACAATTAAATTGGCATTTTTAGATTTTCAACATATAAAATACATAATTCAGAATCAGAATTCTTAAGTACATGTAATAAATGCATGAAATTTTATGTTTCAGGTAACTGGTGTTGGGAGGCATCTGTATGTTTGTTGTCCTTGTGCATTTATCCCTGTAATCCTGCTTTACTGGCCTGCTGTAGTACAACTTCATATAAAGCTTTAAACTTTCTGTACACAGTCTACACTAAATTTCACTTCACTGAAAATGTGTTTCTTTCATTTATTTAAGACTGTAGTTAATTAGTGCTGTTAACTTGATTGTTGACTGGCTCCTGCTATTTTCTTTAAAACTTTATATTGTATATTAATACTTTTATGGTTATCCTTATTCTTTATATATGTACATTTAAATAAAACAATCTCAGTTATCATTTTATCCATGTTTTTCAAACTTTTATTCATTGTTATGCTTACAATGTTTTCAGTGCAACGACAGGTCTAACAAAGTGTGTGACAGTGTCCATTTAATATATACTTTAAATGATTCAAATTATTTAACAGTTAACTCTATTATTAGTTTAATTTACATTTTGCCTGTAAATTATTAATTTAATAATGCACAAGTCTTCAAACTCTTTATATAGAAAATCATTCTTTGGAACCTAACTTCTTATTTAAGAACATAAACCATTAAATCATGAAAATAATCAGTTGCTATTATATAATGTTAAACTGAAAAGCCTTGGTGCAAACTACTAATGGAAATCTGACTATTCAAAATCTGCCTTCAAGATCACCATTATAATACAGCATTAGGAGTCCCTTTGTGCTTGAAAATATTCCGTGGCCACGCATTAATAACGCATGGGAACGAGATCCTATTCCGTGGCCACGACTTGTTTAATGTGTGGGAACGAGATGATGATTATTAGGTGGCCACGAATTAATAACGCGTGGCCACGAGAAGTGTTAGTCATTTCATCACTGAGACTGTGGACTTTCTGGCATCAGTAGCTTCAGCCGCAAATATGGGCAAGTTTGATCTGATTTCGTTTTATTTTAATCTAGGAATGAAATGATATCTTTAAATCACTTGCAGTTAGACATGGAGTAATTCTGAGCAAGAGACACTTAATTCGGCTGCTCAAAAAGCACGGGCTCAAACGTAGACAATATGCTGACCTCGGGGAAGTTATAGATTTCATCAAGGCAAGGCAAGTTTATTTATATAGCACATTTCATACACAGTGGCAGTTCAATGTGCTTTACAGAAGTAAAAGCAGAACAGTAAACAATAGAAAATAAAATTACATAAAATAATTGGGGAAGAAAAATAATAAGAATTAAACAATAGTAGAAATAAAATAATAAAATGAAATAAAGTTCAAAAAAGGAATCAACCTCGAGATTAATTATTATTATGGGTTTAACTCATAAAGCGCGCTCTTCCCGTGGCTCTTCCACGAGGATCACCAAAAATCGTCCCGCAGACACAATCTACGAGGATCACCAAATAAAATCGTCCCGCAGACAAAATCTACAAGGATCACCAAATAAAATCGTCCCGCAGACAAAATCTACGAGGATCACCAAAAATCGTCCCGCAGACAAAATCTACGAGGATCACCAAAAATCGTCCCACAGACAAAATCTACGAGGATCACAGTAACAAAGAATTAAAGTAAAATCATTAAAATCCAAGATTAAAAAGAAATTAAAATAAAGAAAGTAAAATCATTAAAATCAAAATTAAAAGAAATTATGTTAAAGGAAATTAATTACTTAGGTAAAAATTAATCAAGTGAAAGCATCTGAAAAAAACAGCTTTGTCTTGAGCCTGGATTTAAAACTAACAACAGTAGGAGCATTTTTGATATCATCTGGAAGTTGGTTCCAAAGCTTAGCAACATAGCAACTAAAGGCTGCTTCACCACACTTCGTTTTGACAGCTGGTATTACTAGCAAGTTTTTCTCTTGTGATCTTAGAGACCTAGTTGGTGCATATAATTGAAACATATCCAGTAGGTAGCTGGGTCCCATCCCATTTAATGTTTTAAATAGAAGAAGTAGTGCTTTAAAGTCAATTCTATAGCTCACTGGGAGCCAGTGCAGAGACCTTAGGATTGGAGTGATATGGACTACCCTTTTTGTTCTTGTAAGAACCCTTGCTGCTGCATTTTGGATTAGTTGAAGCTCTTTGATGGTCTTTTTTGGAAGACCTGTGAAAAGGCTATTGCAGTAATCAACCCTACTGGAGATGAAAGCATGAATAAGTTTTTCTAGATCATGTTTTGACATGAGACCCCTGAGTTTAGAAATGTTTTTTAGGTGATAGAATGCAGACTTTTTTTACCACTTTCATATGACTGTTGAAGTTAAGTTCGCTGTCAATAAGGACACCAAGGTTTTTGACAGTATCCTTTGCTTTAAGCCCCTTAGTTTCAAGAACAGTGGCAATCCTAAGCCTTTCCTCCTTTCACCATACAGGATAAATCCTGTATTTATTGCACGATTGATGGCCGCTCAAAAACTGGACATCATCCCATCAGGCTGGAACTTGAATCATCTCGTGGCCACGCGTTATTAATTCGTGGCCACCCAATAATCATCTCGTTCCCACGCATTAAGCAAGTCGTGGCCACAGAATAGGATTTCGTTCCCACGCGTTATTAACTTGTGGCCATGGAATATTTTTTTTCACCCATGTCACCAGAGGGGCTCCATAGAGTCCGTTTCTGAGCACTAATTCCGTTTCTGACCCCAATTTCCGCGATTTCCGTCCGTTTTCCGCGATGCCGGAAAATTGGAGGCCCTATGTGTGGAGTTTGCATGTTCTCCCCGTGTCTGCATGGGTTTCCTCTGGGTGCTCCGGTTTCCCCCACAGTCCAAAGGCATGCAGGTTAGGCTAATTGGTGGCTCTAAATTGACTGTAGGTGTGAATGATTGTGAAGCTGTGACAGGCCTAGCAAGTCGGCATGTGTGTGTTCTTGATAGACGCAGACAGCCTCGTAAGAGGATGGCAACTGACAGGCCAATTGGCCTATAGGGCCTCAGAATAAAACAAAAAAAAAAAATTCAAATCACAGCACAGGTTTATATTAATGCCCTGATTTGTAATGTTTCTATTACTGTAGTAACAACTCATTCACAAAGATTTGCATGGTGGATGCTTCATGTAATCTAATAAAGTAATTAAAAAAAATGATCAAAGGTGTCTCTGGTGTTAGTACTTTGCAAATATCAGTCAGTTTTCCACCATGAGTATTCAGGATGGAGAACCTTGTGCTTTTTGGTTTCTTGATAACATGACTGCTGTGGTGTGTGTGTGTGTGTGTGTGTGTGTGTATGTATGTGTGTATATATATATATATATATATATATATATATATATATATAAAACAACTGTTCATAGCTGCTATAATGTAAGTAATAGCAGGAACTAGTTTGTTTTGCACATGTTCCACAATGTTAAACATAACTGTAAATGGCTAAATATGCAACATGTTGTTCTTATATTAAGAATATAATCAAATTAAATAGATCACCTTGTCTTTTTTTTTTAATTGGTAGATGTAACATCATGCCCCACTGTGTATTATTGCTGACTTAAGCGATTAATTATTCCACACATTATTTTTATGCTTCTGTCAGTGTGTCCGTCTGAGATTCTCATTAGCAGGATATCTCAAGAACGAGTGGGTGTTTGTTTGTAGGATGTATCTGGAATCATCATTGCAACCAGCAGATGAACTGAAAACATTTTGGAATTGATCCAAACAGGCTCAAATTCACAGCAAGGTCAAATGTCTTCAATAGCTTCCTTCCTGTTTGTCATGCAAAGCTGATACTTATGTTTTCATGTTCATGAACTCAAGGCCTGTTTTAATGCTAGCTATGATTTTTGCTGTCCGTCCATCCGTCCATCCCTGTATTTGAGATTCTTGTATAAAATCCATGTAACCAGCAAATGAACTGATTAAATTTGAAAAGGTCAGTCACTGTACAGTCAGATGTCAGAAATGGTGGTTCTTCAATAGCACCCTTTACATTTGAAGTACGGGATGTTCTTGCATATGAGTTTGACTTGTTTATGGTTTAAAATAGCAACATGTTCACAGTAAGGTTATGCATGAGTATTCAAACACCCAGTTAACCCATATGTGAGTGGAGGAATGTTTTATTGTTAAACTGATACTTAAAATGATTATGCGACATTAAACACTTGTCCTTGTCTCAACTCAGGGAACTGAATATTGGATCAAATTCTTACAGTTGTCCAAACAGTAAAATTAGGCGAGCGAGTTTATGTACATGTAGTTTATTGTCTGAAAGTTTGTATCCTAGTCTCTTTGGAATAAGGCATTAAGCAGGGTTCTCCAGAAAATCTGAAGTAGCTGGCTAAAAAAAAAGTAGTAGGGGGCTCTGGACTTTGCTGCCATGGTGCGCCAAAGGCGTGCTAATGCTAGGGGGGTCTGGGGGCATGGCCCCAGAAAATTTTGAAATTCACATGCCTTCTGGTGCATTCTCTGCTAATAAATTAATAACCATTTCCCTGTAAAATACTTGCAAAATATGTATGAAATTTCCCTCCGGATGTGTGTGCGCTTGGCTTTCTCCGTTACCCTCTGTAGTACACTGCCTGGCTCTGTAACATAACTACATGGTGAGCTTATTTGGTGCATGTGTAAATTGCATTATTACATTACATTATAAAATATTTCGTAAAAACCGAGTGAAATCATCTGCAACAACCAACTGCATCTTTACCGTCGTCGACCAAGTCTTCTGCTGTGGCGTGGTCACGTGGTTCAGCTCAGCCAGTCGGAGCACGAGAACTGATCAACAAATTGGGCCTCGCTTCCCGTCATGCCGGAATCCGAATCGAAGACAATTTCGTGGTGCAATAATTGGATTTGCAGCAAATTATGGGCAGTGGAGACAATATAAATTGCTTGAACATTGAAAGGCAAGTTTTTATTTTTTTCTGGGAATGAGTAGCTTGCGCAGACCGTATGTGTAGGCGAAGAAAACTGCCAGTTGCTGGTAATGTGGACATCTCTGATTAAGGCAATGTCATATATCTATAGATGGAATAATTCTCCTGATTTGTGATAGAACTAATAAACACTAATGGCTTCTTATTCTTGACATTCATTCATTCGTTCGTTCATTCATTTGTAAGTATATTTTAATACTGGAAATATGTTTGTTTGAACCTTGAATATATGTGCTGAAATGCCTGTTCATCTATTAATTTTTTTTTGTGGATAATTTTGACCACTTCAAAAGTACATGCAGAAATGTGATGTAGTAAAATGTATGAGACTGATGCTCTTACAATCATTATCCATTTGTCTTTTTTTTCTTTTAAATGACAAATTTAGAACAGAGGCTTTACCCCTGAATCTCCGATTCAGTCTCCACCATAATAACCCATTCACCCATTTATTACGTGTTGCGTTTCATAATTTAGGGACATTTCTGTCCTTGTCTTGTTTCTTAACCTTGAGCGTGTCTTTACGGCTGTCACCTGGTGCAGTTAACTAGGTTACGCTAATGAAATTCCTGCAGCACAAGCGCCTTAGGTCCTGTCCACACGGCAACGGATTCAGGTGACTCCGATACAATTGCTTATCGTTTAGGCCTGGCGTCCACACGGCACCGGCGTTTTGGGTGCCCAAAACGCAATCTTTTTGAGAACGGGTTCCAGAGTGGAAAGATCTGGCAACGTTGCCGTTGTGAAGTCGTCTGGATGAGTAGAACGGATTTGTTTACGATGACGTCACAACCACATGACTGTGAGTGCTTCACGCCGGGTAGAAGTGTAACGAATATCACCAGGAAAAAGCCTTACAGAGCACTAGTGAGAGTGAAACACGAGCTTAGATATTATTATTATTATTATTATTATTATGTTCAGTGTTAGTTCACAGTAGTAATGCAAGAAGCAGAATAGTGACAGTAATAGTGAAGCAAAAACATGCAATTGTACAAACACTGCAGCTCTACAGTAAAATATTCATTTATGAAATGGTCTGATTCTTAACACCAGTAGTGCCAATGAGCTTCTCATTGCGATGCGAGTTGTCAACAAATCCTATAACTTGGTTCATGAAACGCGCTTACAAAATATTTTCACTGTGAATATTTATTGTGTAATGGTGCAAAGTGAGAGAGAGAGTCAATCCCGCCAGCAAAAATAGAGAAAAAAAGAGCGATCTCACCTCTTCAGATGTGGGTTTAAGTCCTACAATACATTCCTCAAAAAGGGCGTAGAGGAGCAAATTAATCATTATTTAATTAGCATTCAATTTATTCCGGACCATTGAAGACGCCGCCTTCCGTGTAGAATCATAGGTCATCCTCGCCGCCATTTTGGAGAGGTCAAAGCGGAGAATAAAGATTAGCTGCGTTTAACTGTACCAACAGGTTTGCCATCCAAACGAGATCACATGGGATTACCTTTCACAGGTGAGACTGGAAAAATACTTTTCATTGTATTTGGTCATTATAATGTAATTTTACAAACAGATTTTCCTGACTTTGTGGCTAATATGCATCCTTACTTCTTCTATTGTTCTGGTGTCTCCGAAGGGACCGTCTTACAGCGCCCCTAGAGGTGTGGTATGTGTATTGCATCGTTTTCAGCAAGCGTTGCGTTGCCATATGGACCTGATATTTTACTGATTGTTGCCCATTTGGACGCGATATATTTTTAAATAACATCTCGTTGCCGTTGTCGTGTGGATGTAGCCTAAGGTAAACGCAGCTAATCTTTATTCTCCGCTTTGACCTCTCCAAAATGGCGGCGAGGATGACCTATGATTCTACACGGAAGGCGGCGTCTTCAATGGTCCGGAATAAATTGAATGCTAATTAAATAATGATTAATTTGCTCCTCTACGCCCTTTTTGAGGAATGTATTGTAGGACTTAAACCCACATCTGAAGAGGTGAGATCGCTCTTTTTTTCTCTATTTTTGCTGGCGGGATTGACTCTCTCTCTCACTTTGCACCATTACACAATAAATATTCACAGTGAAAATATTTTGTAAGCGCGTTTCATGAACCAAGTTATAGGATTTGTTGACAACTCGCATCGCAATGAGAAGCTCATTGGCACTACTGGTGTTAAGAATCAGACCATTTCATAAATGAATATTTTACTGTAGAGCTGCAGTGTTTGTACAATTGCATGTTTTTGCTTCACTATTACTGTCACTATTCTGCTTCTTGCATTACTACTGTGAACTAACACTGAACATAATAATAATAATAATAATATCTAAGCTCGTGTTTCACTCTCACTAGTGCTCTGTAAGGCTTTTTCCTGGTGATATTCGTTACACTTCTACCCGGCGTGAAGCACTCACAGTCATGTGGTTGTGACGTCATCGTAAACAAATCCGTTCTACTCATCCAGACGACTTCACAACGGCAACGTTGCCAGATCTTTCCACTCTGGAACCCGTTCTCAAAAAGATTGCGTTTTGGGCACCCAAAACGCCGGTGCCGTGTGGACGCCAGGCCTAAACGATAAGCAATTGTATCGGAGTCACCTGAATCCGTTGCCGTGTGGACAGGACCTTAGACTCCATTGAAAGTGTGTGTAGGTATAAGCCTTGCGCTTGTGTTTGAGATGGAGTTTGTGCAAGACTATTGTCGCGTTTGCACAGACACTATAGGGAAGTGCCATTGTCATGCTCAGTTGGTTCCCACACTCGTATTGAGTTGAAGAGCAGTCGCCACTTCTGGCGTTCAGCAGTTGGGTGGCTTGCATATGACACTTTCAATAGCAGTACTGTATGGGGTGCAAGCCAGATTAACCATAACAATGCAACCACGTTAAGTTTGTGTTATTTAATAATGGCGGACACACATAGCCGAGGCATTGGTATGAACCCTGACCTTAAAGGTCACAGAGATAATAGTTCAAAGGCTATTAGGATGAATGAGGGCTCATGGGAACCTCATAGAGGACTGTGTGCTATCCCAGAAAGTGGGCTCAAAAGAAAGAAAGGGACTTTGGAGACCCAGTGTATCCTTTTTACCATGGGAGGTCTTGGAGGCCCTGAAGGGTAGATTGATGGGGCACTAATAAAAGTCAAAGACCGGGGCACATGAGTCACAAGGGAATTAAAATAGTTCTGCATGTTTGGAGTTGGTGGTTTGGAGAGCTTATGCTTAGAGGAATATCCCTTAGAGGAGCATTTAGGGTTGATGACATGCTCATAAAACTCTTTCATTGCTCAGAAAAGGAAAAGCAAAGGGGGGAAAATCACCCGAGTAATGAGCTAGCACTAAATAAATTGATAATTATGCAAAGCAGAAATCACACACACACAAAATACAGTACTGTGCAAAAGTCTTAGGCCCTGTCCACACGGCAACGGATTCAGGTGACTCCGATACAATTGCTTATCGTTTAGGCCTGGCGTCCACACGGCACCGGCGTTTTGGGTGCCCAAAACGCAATCTTTTTGAGAACGGGTACCAGAGTGGAAAGATCTGGCAACGTTGCCGTTGTGAAGTCGTCTGGATGAGTAGAACGGATTTGTTTACGATGACGTCACAACCACATGACTGTGAGTGCGTCACGCCGGGTAGAAGTGTAACGAATATCACCAGGAAAAAGCCTTACAGAGCACTAGTGAGAGTGAAACACGAGCTTGGATATTATTATTATGTTCAGTGTTAGTTCACAGTAGTAATGCAAGAAGCAGAATAGTGACAGTAATAGTGAAGCAAAAACATGCAATTGTACAAACACTGCAGCTCTACAGCAAAATATTCATTTATGAAATGGTCTGATTCTTAACACCAGTAGTGCCAATGATCTTCTCATTGCGATGCGAGTTGTCAACAAATCCTATAACTTGGTTCATGAAATGCGCTTACAAAATATTTTCACTGTGAATATTTATTGTGTAATGGTGCAATCCCGCCAGCAAAAATAGGGGAAAAAAGGAGCGATCTCACCTCTTCAGATGTTGATTTAAGTCCGACAATACATTCCTCAAAAAGGGCGTAGAAGAGCAAATTAATCCAATTTATTCCGGACCATTAAAGACGCCGCCTTCCAGGTAGAATCATACGTCATCCTCGCCGCCATATTGGAGAGGTCAAAGCGGAGAATAAAGATTAGCTGCGTTTAACTGTACCAACAGGTTTACCGTCCAAACGAGATCATATGGGATTACCTTTCACAGGTGAGAAACAGCAAATTAATCCATCAACGTGTATCATTCAATTTATTCCGGACCATTAAAGACGCTGCCTTCCGCGTAGATTCATGTGTCATCCTCGCCGCCATTTTGGAGAGGTCAAAGCGGAGAATAAAGATTAGCTGCGTTTAACTTTACCAACAGGTTTGCTGTCCAAACGTGATCACATGGGATTACCTTTCACAGGTGAGACTGGAAAAATACTTTTCATTGTATTTGGTCATTATAATGTAATTTTACAAACAGATTTTCCTGACTTTGTGGCTAATATGAAGTCTCGCGCATAATAGTTTATGCGCATGCGTCCTTACTTCTTCTATTGTTCTGGTGTCTCCGAAGGGACTGTCTTACAGCGCCCCTAGAGGTGTGGCATGTGTATTGCATCGTTTTCAGCAAGCGTTGCGTTGCCATATGGACCTGATATTTTACTGATTGTTGCCCATTTGGACGCGATATATTTTTAAATAACATCTCGTTGCCGTTGTCGTGTGGATGTAGCCTTAGGCATGTGCAAAGGAATGTTATAGACCATCCATCCATTATCTGTAGCCGCTTATCCTGTACAGGGTCACAGGCAAGCTGGAGCCTATTACAGCTGACTATTGGTGATGGGCGGGGTACACCCTGGACAAGTCACCAGATCATTGCAGGGCCAACACATAGAGACAAACAACCATTCACATCTACGGTCAATTTAGAGGCACCAATTAGCCTAATCTGCATGCCTTTGGACTGTGGGGGAAACCGGAGCACCCGGAGGAAACCCATGCAGACACGGGGAGAACATGCAAACTCCACACAGAAAGGGCCTCGTCGTCCACTGAGACGAGCCTTTGCTTTAAAAATGGTAGTCTCCAGTACAATGAGTGCAGTTTTATGAGGAAATGTGCTGTAGGTTTTACTGAGCATCTTACAGAACCGGTCACAGTTCTTCTGGACACTTTGACTGTCACACTTGCTTCTTAATTTTGCAACAAAACCCAGTAGCCTTCATTGTTTTCATTTTTCATCTGAAAAGTGCTTTCTTATGTAATATGCTGCTCAGATACAAAATTTTTTTCTGTAACATTTAATTTTGTGCTGGAAAACGAACGTTTGGACTCTCAAGTGTTTTTGTACTGACTAGAAGTCATAAAATAGAAGTCTATAACAAAGTTTATATGGAAAACAAAACAAAAAAACAGGGTGTCTAAGACTTTTGTAGAGTTATGTATGGTTTTGGTTTGTTGGTCCACATATCCAGAACACAGCACATTTCTGCAATTCTGCCATTCTGTACTTTGGCTCAGTTTAGCAGCTCATGTCTACAGAAAAAAATGCATAAAACATGTTTGGCTCCTTTCCTGCATTTGAGTCAATTCAGGATCGCTTTCTTACTGCAATCAAGCCGTGCTAGGGTTTGAACCAGACCGACGTGTTTTCACGCCTACACAAACAAACCACATCAAGGGCGTGTCAATAATTTAACACATGTTCTTGAAAAATTGCTCTTCTTTAAAAAAATACAAAGAAAAAATTATATATATCACAATATATAGTGATCTGTATGTGGTTTGCTACCAGAGATGTAACAGGGTTACAAAAAAAATCACTTGAGTGACACTAAAATGGACTGATTTCATAGGGGTTTGTATGGTGGATGCACCACAATCTAAGGCTTATAATTAATTGAATAAAAACGTTATTTAACAAAGAAAAATGTATACTCATTGATATAAGGTGACATTTTCTGTTCAGAAATGCTTTTTAATGGAAGCCTCGGTTGTCACTTCTTTGTAATAGTCAGTACATTTTCTAATATCGGATCTCTTCAGGACAGAGGAGTTTTTTCACTTTCCAGTTTCTTGGTAACATGACATTTTGCCTTGTTAACTTAAAGGAGATACGCAGAACCTTTATTTTTAAATAAATTTCTGAGTGGGTAGTATCTCCTTCCTTGACTCTTGTATGCTGCATAAATGGGAATAAAAAATATATATATATTTTTTGAGAGTTAAAATTGACCGCAAAGTTAGCATTCGAGCTGCCCTGCTGAACCAGCCAGCCCTGAGTGCGTGATGTCATAGCGGTAACCGGTTTTAAGGCCGAGGCCTTTGACAGCTATAGACCAAAGTCATATAAATAAAAATTTATGGTGAAAGTAAGAAATCCGGTTACCGACTTGCTCAACTAAGACTGATTTGATTTCATTGATTGTGGGTTGACTCTCATTAAAACAGGATGGGTTTTCTAACTTATGTCTGTGAAGATTCTCAATCATCCAGGTCATAGTAAACTGTGGGTGGTAGAAATGGGCAACTGGACTTGCTTGAAGATTCTTGAAAACGTTTCACCTCTCGTCCGAAAGGCTTCCTCAGTTCTGTCTGACTAATAGGGAGTATTAGTCAGACAGAACTGAGGAAGCCTTTCGGACGAGAGGTGAAACGTTTTCAAGAATCTTCAAGCAAGTCCAGTTGCCCATTTCTACCACCCACAGTTGTTCTAACTTATGCAACATACATGTACATGCATGCATTTTCACTGATAAAACGTAAAAGGCTAATTAAATAATCAGATGAACTGAGACAATCACATTCTGAAGCAAATTAAATAATCTTATACCGGTAACTTAAACACACAATACAAGTTACAGGTATTAATCTAAATGCAGGTAAACAATGAGGAGTGTTTTGTTTTGTATCCAAATGAGAGTCACAGCTTACTCGTCTGCGTTCTTGCTTATTGAAGGCCGATCTTGTGGCCAATTGTTTTGAAACAATCTGACTTTCAGTTGTTTGTTCAGTTCTCCGTTCACATGCCGTAGATGCCACACATCTACGTGGCATGGTGATAAATTAGCTCAAAATGGAGGATCGGAGTTGCAGTCAGCTCTGTATTTTAGTATAGTGGAAATGGCGATGAGACCGATAGACTTCTTGCTGTGATGTCATGAACGTCAAGGTCATTCACTCAGACTGCTACCTATATAAATCACTTTAATCATAAAAATTACTATATTAGATTTATTGTTAACACTTAAAACTATTCCTATGCCATTCTTGAGGTCTCAATGCATTTATAAACAAAAAGTGAGGCCATGGTTTTGTGTATCTGCTTTAAAAACAGAGGACAAAATACAAGGACTGAGAACTGTTTGAAGCTATGATAATGTAAGTAATAACAGGAACTAATTTGTCTTGCAAATGTTAAATGTAACTATTGTAGGTGCAATTAGTTTAAGTGAGTGATCAATCTCATTAAATCTGAAGGTTAATAATTAAAATTGAATCAGTCTCATTGAATCATACCATTGAATCGTTTTCATTGAATCAGTCTCATATCATTAAATCACTCATGGAATCAGTCTCATTGGATCAGTCTCATTAATTAATACCATTAATTTTGGTGCTTAATAATAAATTACCAAACAGCTAAATTATGGTATATTCCAAATTATTATGATCACTTACCATATTACATAAATCATATGCACCTTTGAATTCTTTTGAGATTGGATGACTTCAGAAATATCGGAACACAAATAAACACACAGTTTCAATAATAAATGAATTTATTATAACAAAGATAAAAATGGATAATGGCAGTTGAAATATATACAAACATATACTGGATGAGCGTGAGTGTGTTGGGGGTCACCACGTGTTTCTAAGTAAACAAGAGAATTAGCTTTGGTTGCTAAGACAAAGAATTAGCTTTGTGTTGCTAGCTAAGGCAAAGGAAGGCTAGCTAAGGGGGTGTGTCACCACGTGGGGTTTGAGAACAAAGGATTTAGCTCTGGTTGCTAGCTAAGATGTGTTGGCCACGTTTGGAGACACAGATTAGCCTTGTGTTGCTAGCTAAGACAAAGGGATGCTAGCTAAGGTGTGTTTGTGAGGCCTGTGGAGGAGGGTTAGCCTAGCTTGCTAACGAGACAAAAGAATTAGCCGTGTGGCTAATTTCACTAGCTTATAGCATTACTAAATCCACTGAAACCTTGATGAGGTCAAAATATGTGTAAATAAGGAAATTGAGGATGTTAGTAGGAATAGAGAGAGAGCATGCAAAGCCTATCTATTAAACAATTGAGAGATTAAAACAAAATGGAACAATCAATTCAATTCAACATGCTGCGTGTTTACAGTGTACACATTTAAACTGTTCCTGAGTTTAAATTCACACTTCATAAAAGCTAATTCCTAAGACTAGTTTTTATGCCCAAAATTGCCAGTCTTACTCAGTATTTTGCCTTTACGCAAAATTATGAAGAGATGTTCCGAGACGTTTGGAATTTCACCATTGTGAAGCACATGAGTCGCTCCGTGAAGCAGAGGATCTCTTGGTCCGACGTGTGGTCGCTCGTGATGAAAGAAAGTCTCTGATCAAAATAATGTGCACAGCGCTTTAATTAGGAGGAATTTGATCGCTCCTAACTTTAAATTAAAACTGCTTTGAGCGGCAGTTTGGTAACGTTACTGATAGACAAACAAAACCGGTTGTAATTCTATCTGAGTTTAAAAATCGCACGATTCTGGAGTCTACCGTGGCCAAGGGTAAACAAAAAAGAAATCGCACTGAATCGTGGATCTTGTCCAGACAGCTTGAAGTCCAGGACGGAAAGAGAAAGTATGGCGGATTTCCGGGTTTCTTATGCCTTCATGGAGGATGTGACGTTGGTGATCCCGCCCCCGCGTGACTCAAGTCAACGCGGAAGCTGGTGATGGGAAATGTAGTTTCTTAAAGAGACGGGCTGTTGTAGTTCTTAGACGGACGGTACCTACACTATAAACAGTTAAATTTTTTTTCTTTTTTCATTAGTAAAGAGGAATAGCACACTTCAGAGCATGCTGTTATTGAAAATAATCAACACATTACAAACTAATAGTAAACTAAAACTCAACTGAGTTTCAGTGATGGTAATAAAAAAAAGTGTAAAGTTTGTATAGGATGATGATGATTTGTGGGACAGTTTCTATCAAGTGAAGATTCTGATCAAGGATGATTTATGGGCATGTGACTGTTCTGGGATTCTAATTTCGTTCGCTCATCTTGAGTAATGTACAAACCCCTCAGGAGAGCTTCACTTCTGTGTACAGCTCTCACTATGCAGGGCATGAAAAATTCAGGCGTCTTGACTGTAAATCTGACTAATGCTGCTTGTGCATGTTAGAAAGCGAGCCTGATTGCGTGTTCTCATCTCTGTGATGCAGGGTCTTTGTATGTTTAACACAACTACTACACTTGGCATCATAACAGATACAAAGGACCTAATTAATTCAGAAATAACTGTGATTTATGTAGGGTTTGTTTATTTATTTATTAAAATCTTGTTTCCTCTCATAATAGGTGTAAGTGATGAGCCTGAATTATCTGAAGCTGTCCTGTTTTTGTGAACGCATGGTTTAATGCTAATTTCGTCTGAGCTCTGTGCTGATGCAGGCCTTTAATGTGATTGTGTGATATTTGCCACCTCTTTCATACTGAGCCACACCTGTGTGAGGTCTCCTGTGCACTAACCTCTCCCACTGTGTTACGGTGATGCTTGGAAAGAGGGCATGGAAACTGGAAAAAAGCCCAAAGCAAATCCAGAGGCCTTTATACACATATATATTCAAATATCATTCTATGTGCAATCAGTCGAAGACAGAGATGGGAGGTATGTTGCGAAGGTTATGCTTTCAAATATAATTTCACCTTTTAAATCAAGCACTTAAAGTGAAAGCAGCAATAATCAAATAAAGACACTTTTAAAGCAATAGCGTTATTTACTGTCTGGGATAAACGCGAATAGCAGTCTACATTCAAAGCTATAGTTACTTAAGTGTCATTACCTTTTAAATCATTTCCATCACTCCAAGCACACCAGAGGCCAAATTAAATTTGCCCTGAATGAATGAAAATCCAATTGTGTCAGGCTGCCTGGCATCATGCCTTGCGACACAGTACATGTCTGGCTTGACGTCTGTGTTCATCCAGACTTTTGCCGGAGCTTGATGGAGTCTCTGATAAGCCTGATGATGTCAAAGGAAATCAGATATATTGGTTATAAGGAGTAGAACAAGTCCATTGACTGGTTATTATCCATGGAAAAAGGAAGTCTTTGTTCAAGAACCTACTTTAAGATTCTTGACCTTGCCAGGAAGATTGTCATAATAAATGTAGTGCTTTAACATGCTTTTGCAGTGTCATGGCGTTGAATGCAAAAAGGGGTAAAACATATCTGATTTAAGCTCGAACAGGTTTTTCAAGATGTGAATATGCGATTTTAAACCAAAAATGATTGTTACTGGGTTTTTCCCCCTTCCTTAATGGCCACTAACTGTATTAAAATGACATGACGGGGTCCATTGTCGTCAAAGTGGAAGGTCTGTGATTTTATTTTCACTGCTGGAGATTTTATTTTATTTTTTTTATGTTTCATAGCAGGTTTTTTTTTTTTGGCCCACCTGCCAATTTCTACCCACCAGCCAGCTATCATACGCCAGCCACCAACCAGAGAGGGTGCAGGCAAAAACCCTCCTTCCTCCAAAATATGGAAAGTCAGACAACTGCATTTTTTTTCGACTGTTGCTCATGCTGCCTCACAAGACAGTGTAATGCACCCGGAGGAAAGCGCTATCTACCCTATTCCGCATACATGAGCTCACAGGTGCTCATGATTGTCTCGTGTCACTGTGATTGACAGGGGAGGTGGTGTTTGGCATCCCTCCCATCCAGAGTGCATGGGTAATTTTTGTTCCATTGGCTCCTGGCTACTGTTAGCATTAGATTCATTTGAATCTTGACATGCTAACATTTTTGCTGCTGCTACTACTACTACGACTAAACATTTTGTTAAGACACAAGCGAGATCTGAGTACCTGAGTTTTGATTTGCAGTGTCGTATTAATAGATTTAATAACAGCCAAAACCTTTAGTTCAGTAACGTAAGCTAAGCTAGCTAGCTAAGCACACAGATTCTGTGTGTAATACTATAATAAGCATATTGTCAAATAACAAACTAACCACATAGACCCAAGGATGGACAAAGTACCAGCCTGGGAGACTGAGATCAGCTGATTTATGTGTACTGATATAATCTTTTTTTTTTTACTCAGTTGACTGTCAGACAAGTAGGTTTCATAGGATTCTGTTATACTGGACACAAGGATATTTTTTTTCGTTCATCTTCACCAACCATGGAAAGGAAAACAAAATGCCTGACTGACTTATAAAATAGTTTTAAAATAGTTTAATAGACAATGAAATGCCACATGCTCTGGTGGGTTGTGATATCGATGTTGACAGGATGTGCTGCTAGTTTTCAAATCTCATTGGCTGCTAAACTGCTCTAGTCACCTGAGCCTGCATTTGGGCATTCAGCAGGAATTACTTTTACTAGTTCAATAAATTGGCTTATATGGATGAGATATATTTTTAAAAATTGCAAATGGATGGTAAAGACATGGCCAGATATGAATAACGTTTTATATTAGTGATGTGGAAAGAGAAAACCACAGCTCATAGTCAAAAGAGAGGGTAATGACTGTTGCGGCCTTCAAGTCCAATCAGAAACCTCATAATTAAAAGGTGAACACACTGTGCTGGTGTTCAAATGTCTTAATTACAACATGGGAATTCATATTTTATTATGAGACCCTACTCTAGGGCAGCACAGTGGTGCAGTGGTTAGCGCTGTCACTTCACAGCAAGGTTCTGGGTTTGAAACTCACAGTCAACTGGGGCCTTAATATGCATTAGGTCTGGTTAGTCTAAATTGCCCAGAAGTGTGAATGTGAGTGTCTCTGTGTTAGCCCTGTGATAGATTGGCAACCTGCCCAGGGTATAACCCGTCTCTCACCCAAGGTCAGCTGGGATTGGCTCCAGCTTCCCCCGTGACCCTGACGGATAAGCGGTAGAGATAATGCATGGATGGATCCTACTCTAAGTTGGGGATGTATCAGTAATAAAAAGTCATTTCAGCTCCTAATCTCAATATCACACCTACAACAGACAGTTTTAAGATTTAAGTGCGAACGAAGGCCAAACAAATTTCTTGGTTTTAATGGAAAAAAATAAAAACAGACTTTTTAAAAAGAAAAAAACAAAAAGCTGCTTGAACAATTGCCACATCCAAACTTGAGGAAGACTCCTGTCCCGTCCCAATCCCATGACAGAATAAAAAAAAAAAATCCTGTCCCATCTCAATCCCAGACTAATGACTCCTGTCCCATCCTGTTCTTGTCTAGTGTTTAAAAAAATAGCATTTATTGAAAATAGTTTATTCATATTAGAACCACATATTTACATGTAAAAGCTGAATTATTTATTTATTTTTAATTATTATATAATTTTTTTTTTTCCCTCGTCCTGTCCCAATCACGTGATGAACTGTAACTCTGACTCCCATCTCGTAGGAATCCTCACAGGAATCCCATGACCCACAGGATTCCTGAAAAAGGTCAGCCTCTAATCCAGACTTGTCTGCACAATCTTCTGAATAGGGTTTGAAGGCAGCCGGTGTGTAGACAGTGTTGTCATCTTCCTGGGAGTTTGAGGTGTCTGTCATTATTGTTGGTCTGTATGGCTGTCACTTTTTAGCTCATCCGGCCAACAGGCGATGAGCTTATCCCATCGTGTTGTCCGGCGTTGTCCACATTTCATGAAAATTGGTTCTTCTCTCTCAATTCTTCACCGATTTGTATTCTTTTTGGCAGGAAGGTAGGTCTGCCTGGGGTGCATATAGCTTCTACCCAAATTTGCATAATTGCAATTAATAATGAAGATATGGAGTAATTAAGCCCTAACAAGCAGTTTCCTCACAAATCGCTTCTTCTCCGTCAATTCTTCACTGATTTTGATTCTTTCTGGCATGAAGGTAGGGGGACCTAGGGTGCATATAACTTCTACTCAGATTTGCTTAATTACAATTATTAATGAAGTTATGGACTAATTAAGCCTTAATGAGCAGTTCAACAAAAATCGCTTCTTCTCAGTCAATTCCTCACCATTTTGGATTCTTTCTGGCAAATAGGTCGGTATTCCTAGGGTGTATATAGCTTGTATATAGCTTGCAACATTTATTGCGCAAGGTGGCCCACTTTAGATCGTTCCTTCTGGACTGGACGGGGCCGGAGTGCGCTACGCCATCACTGATGGTCTCGTTATCCTCATTCAACCAAAACATGGGACTGTTCAAGCACATTGGAGCTTGCGTGGTGTGCTAGCTACTGAATTTGTCATCCTTCAGAAATCCAGTTTCTCAGTTTAGGAGTATTGTAGTGTTTACAAGCTGTAATGTAAGTGAGTGAAATGTGTAACACATCCAGCTTGTAAAAATTTACAGTAACTTTTATTGTTTCTGTTATACTTTAAGGCCGTTGTCCTGTGAGAGCCATGATAATATTATCACAGCGAGTTATATGGCTTACTGACTGGCTAACTGCTGCTGCTTCTTTGTTGGGTGTGGTTTTCCTTACTGCCTTTTTTCTTGTTTATACCTCTCCTTCTTCTTCCTTTTCTCAGCTCTGAACGGTGCATGAGGAGCTGTAGAAATAGGCCACATACGAGTGAGCTGTTGAGTTCTGCACGCCTGTAGAATGATTGAGAGAATATCGTAAAAGATCAACCTCATGAAAGATTCATTAGAGGGGATTTTTCTGAGCCGGTTGCTGTAGGAAAGCGGGGCAGAGGCGAATGAGAGAGCTGGGCACTGAGGAAGGTGTGTAGAGCTGCAGAGGGAAGCAATGGAGAGAATCTGGTGCTAAAGGGAATTCTGCACCATCAGCAGCAGTGAGAGATGAAGGTCATGCTAAGGATGTTTTGTGAGTGTCATCTTTCAGCCCCCTTCTCACTCATCCACATTTTCCCCACATTTCCTCTGTTTCCTGTTTGATACGGGCGGCACAATTATTCGGACTTTAATCATGATTACATTTTCAGCTTCCTCATTTAGTGGAGTGAAAATAAATAGGCTGGCCAGTAGACATCTAATATCAGTCTTCTTTCAGTTTTTCTCCTTTTGTTTGTTGTATTTGTATCTTTCACTTTTACTTTTTTTATGGACTTGATTTTTCATTTGATCTTTTTTTTTTGTTTCAATATTTCATGTCTTGAAACCTTTCACTTTTTCTGTTTGAAATCTTAAATGTAATCTTTAATTTAAATTTTTTCTGATTTCTGATAATTCAATTTGTCTTTTGATCCTTCAAACGTTCCCTTTTAATAATTGTTTCAACTAATTTGTTCTTTCAGCCTTTCCTTTCATCTCTTTTCAATGTTCATTTCTTGTGATCTTTTAAAGATGCTGTCAAATAACCTGAGTAAGGAATTGTTATCCTGGGTAAGGAATATAGCCTTGTACAGTGTCTTGCAAAAGTATTCATCCCCCTTGGTGTTTGTCCTGTTTTGTCGCATTGCTGGACTTAAAATGGATTTTTGGGGGGTTAGCACCATTTGACTTGCACAACATGGCTACCACTTTAAAAGTGAAAATTGTTGTTTTATTGTAACACAAACAATAATCTCATCTCATTATCTCTAGCCGCTTTATCCTGTTCTACAGGGTCGCAGGCAAGCTGGAGCCTATCCCAAAGACTACGGGAGAAAGGCGGGGTACACCCTGGACAAGTCGCCAGGTCATCACAGGGCTGACACAGAGACCCAGACAATCATTCACACTCACATTCACACCTACGGTCAATTTAGAGTCACCAGTTAACCTAACCTGCATGTCTTTGGACTGTGGGGGAAACTGGAGCACCCGGAGGAAACCCACTCAGATACGGGGAGAACATGCAAACTCCGCACAGAAAGGCCCTCGTCGGCCACGGGGCTCGAACCCGGACCTTCTTGCTGTGAGGCGATAGCGCTAACCACTACACCACCGTGCCGCCCACAAACAATAATTAAGATAAAAAAACAGAAATCTGGAGTGTGCATAGGTATTCACTCCCCAAAGTCAATACTTTGTAGAGCCACCTTTTGCTGCAATTACAGCTGCAAGTCTCTTGGGGTATGTCTCTATTAGCTTAGCACATCGAGCCACTGGGATTTTTGCCCATTCCTCAAGGCTAAACTGCTCCAACTCCTTCAAGTTAGATGGGTTGCGTTGGTGTACAGCAATCTTCAAGTTATGCCACAGATTCTAAATTGGATTGAGATCCGGGCTTTGATTAGGCCATTCCAAGACAGTTAAATGTTTCCCTTTAAACCACTCCAGTGTAGCTTTAGCAGTATGTTTTGGGTCATTGTCCTGCTAGAATGTGAACCTTCGTCCCAGTCTCAAACCTCTGGCTGACTCAAACAGGTGTTCTCAGGGTGTTGGATTTGCGCAACACATGGCATTTCCCATGATGGCCAAAAAGATCAATTTTAGTCTCATTTGACCAGAGAATCTTCTTCCATGTGTTTGGGGAGTCTGCCACATGCTGTTGGGCAAACTCCAAACATGATTTCTTAAGCAGTGCCTTTTTTTCTGGCCACTATTCCATAAAGCCCCACACTGTGGAGTGTACGGCTTAAAGTGGTCCTATGGACAGATACTCCCATCTCCGCTGTGGATCTTTGGAGCTTCTTTGGTGTTATCGTTCATGTCTTTGTTGCATCTCTGATTAATGCCCTCCTTGCCCAGTCTGTGAGTTTTGGTGGGTGGCCTTCTCTTGTCAGGTTTGTAGTGGTGACATATTCTTTCCATTTTGCTATAATGGATTTAATGGAGCTCCCTGGGATATTCAAAGTTTGGGATATGTTTTATGACCCAACCCTGATCTATACTTCTTCACAACTTTGTCTCTGACCTGTTTGGAGACTCCTTGGTTTTCATATTGTTTGCTTAGTAGTGTTGCAGAGTCAGGGTCCTTCCAGAACAGGTTGATTTATACAGACATCATGTGACAGATCATGTGACACTTTGCACACAGGTGGATCTTAATCAACTAATGATGTGACTTGTGAAGTGAATTGGTTGGACCAGCTCTTATTTAGGGGTTTCATACGAAAGGGAGTGAATACCTATGCACACTCCGGATTTCTGGTTTTTTTTTTCATCTTAATTATTGTGTCACAATAAAACAACAATTTGCACCTTTGAAGTGGTAGGCATGCTGTGTAAATCAAATGGTGCTAACCCCCCCCCCCCCCCCCCCCCCCAAAAAAAAAAAAAAATCCATTTTAATTCCAGCTTGTAATGCGACAAAACAGGACAAACACCAAGGAGGATGAGTACTTTTGCAAGACACTGTATATTCGAGCTAAAGCTAAAATTTGGTTTCCTGTTGTTTCAAAGTTGTAAAACAATCAGAATTATTTGAATATCATTATCATTTTCAGCATTAACAGCAGCCATGGTGCGAAACAAGCCCTGTGTAATTCATGTTTTTTCGATCTGGGTTTCCGTTCTGGTTCAAATTTTGTGTTTCACCTCTTGGCCTTTTTCCAGCTTGATTGGTGGATCTCTTCCCCTCTCTCTCTTGTCTCCTTGCTTCATCTTTCTCTGCTGATTCTCATGCTCCCCCCTTCTCTCTCTCTCTCTTTCTTTCTCCGTGTGTGTGTATGAGGAGCAGCTGTCTCGTGCGTGGCCTGAGGTGGGGTGTGGATGGCAGGCCGGCTGCAGTCATCCAACACTGAGTCCATTGTCTGGGAGAGGAGAGACAGGGCGGTGGGGGCAGTGCAGGACTCTATCCCTCTCTTTCTCTCTGCCACACATCCACACAAAGAGGAGCTGGTCCCACCACGTGGAGCCATGCTCCTTAAACACATAGACTAGCTCCTCCTTTGTTTCACCTCCCTCTTTCCCACTCGCTTGCTGTTCTGTATGGAGGAAGAACGCACATTCAGAGGCTCGCATTCTCACGCTTGGCTCCCATGTGGTCCTGAAAGGCCCGTGCTAGTGAGAGCTGTCGCGTATTTCAGAGCAGTAATACAGCTTCATTTCATTTTGTAAAATGTCATTTGTCAAGATAAAATGTAGATGAAACCCACAGGCACTCCTCCTTTTTTACCATGTCAATTGTTTTGGCCTTGAAGGCTTTCAGTGAGCCTTTCTGGTACTTTTGACTTATTGTCACACACATGGGTCTGTCCCAGACGTCAGCGCTGTTGGAATACATTTGCACTGTTCAAGCTTTTTAATATTAACCTATTCAAAGATGTACTTCATATACATTTAGTCTATTTGAAATTAGATTTGATCATTTTTTTGGCCTAATTGACATTTGTTGCTTGATGTAGTCTGAATAAACAGGTTAGTTATTTTTTTTCAATTATGATGTTTTAAAACTTGGATGGACAGTTACAGGAAACTAATCAGCGACAGGGTGATGTGATGTGACCCAACACAACGCTGAGGTACCATTACCACCTCAAAGTATTATTTTCCAATAACAACATTTCTCGTAGTGTTGTTTTTTTTTTTATTCCTCTTGTACCACAGCGATTTGCCAATGATTACAATTTTCGTAATTTGCTTTGAGCACATTTTTACTTTTAACCATTTATAGTTGCCTGTAATGTTGCAGAACATTAGAGTTCCTGTTATCACTTATGTTATAGATAATTAATCAACAGTTTCTGCCCAGTCAGGTTTGAGATCTCAACATGCTCCCACATGACATTAAAGGAGAACTGAAGTCATTTTTAAACTTGCTTTATTTCAGGTGTGTTATTCAATTATGTTTTCGGTTTCAGTAACCTTATATCGTGACTCATATTGGCAACTCATTCTCATCTCATTATCTCTAGCCGCTTTATCCTGTTCTACAGGGTCGCAGGCAAGCTGGAGCCTATCCCAGCTGACTACGGGCGAAAGGCGGGGTACACCCTGGACAAGTCGCCAGGTCATCACAGGGCTGACACATAGACACAGACAACCATTCACACTCACATTCACACCTACGGTCAATTTAGAGTCACCAGTTAACCTAACCTGCATGTCTTTGGACTGTGGGGGAAACCGGAGCACCCGGAGGAAACCCACGCGGACACAGGGAGAACATGCAAACTCCGCACAGAAAGGCCCTCACCGGCCCCGGGGCTCGAACCCGGACCTTCTTGCTGTGAGGCGACAGCGCTAACCACTATACCACCGTGTATTGGCAACTAATTGCAATTAAATATTATACTTATCGGCCTATTCGGTTTTTAGCCATGTTGAATTTAGTTCGTTTGGTCCACAGCAGGCGTCACTTATCCGCGCGATCTTCACGAGACTTGCGTGAGACTTCGAAACGTGAAGTGTCAGCCAGGTGTCAGTGCCGCCATTTTGAAAACTATTTTCCAAACGAAATATTGCACAAAAACGAGTTTAAATGACGATTACTGCCTACTTTTTTCAAACTTTCCTGATTGCTATCAAAACAAACTACACTTCCGGCTTGATTACATCAGCATTCAAAAGAGGGCGCATGCGTCTTTTGACAACGTTGGCAGATGTTGGTCACTTTGATTTCCGCTTTACGTTTTACTTCCGTCCTACGATGCCTCGCACAGGTCTCAGCGAATCTCGTTTACGGCCATTGCTTTGACATATGGACTGAGATATTACATAGCATATTTCAAACACTCATAACTTGCTATAGCAGTGACAACATAGTTGTCAGAAATGCATTCCTACATTTTATAAAATGAGATAAATAGAATTTTGATGATAAAAAAATTTGCCTTCAATTCTCCTTTAAAGGATTTGAATACTGTCGATTTTTGTGTGCATTCCATATAGCATAATAAATAGTGCTGTCAAAGTTAACGCGATAATAACGCGTTAACCCGATCTCAATTTATCGCGATTAAAAAAAATAGTGCCGTTAACGCAAATTCTAATTTGGCCCTGCGAGTCACCCGTAGTTCCTGTTGAGGCTTGCCGCGCGCTGCTTCAATAAGAGTACGTGTGAGTGATGGAGAAAGGCATAGACATATAAACATCCTCGCTGCCGTATTGGATGGGGCAAAGTGGAGATTCTTCAACCGTCTCTGGTATAGCGTCTAGACAGTAGCTGAGAATAAAGATGCCTCATTCATGTGCTGCGTTTAACTGTACCAACAGGTTTACCGTCCAAACGAGATCACATGGGATTACCTTTCACAGGTGAGACTGGAAAAATACTTTTCAATACTGTTCCTTCAGTCTTCAGTTTCCCAGCTCATCTCCACCGGGTAGGTGTAGAGTTATAAGCAGTGAGAATTAGAGAATACAGTGCCACACTATGATGAACGTTTTTGAACGTATGATGAATGTTTTTATTTTTGTTATGTTTTTTTCTTCTTTTATGGCAAATACTTCTCTTCAAAAGAAACTAATGAAGAGTAAAATAAAACATTTTTTTATTTTCACAGTGATATGCACTTTATTTTTCATCCCTTGGTTTTCTCATCTAATATGGAGGTTATGGATGTCAGTGGCTGTGACAAGACGTGTTATGCTCTGCAATAAAAAAAAAAAAAAACATTGGTACAAAGCAAGCCCATTCACTTTTTTATGCTGATAAGAGAATTACAATGGTTTTTCATGTGACAAAAATGTGCGATTAAATTGCGATTAATCGCGAGTTAACTATGACACTCGCGACATTAATCGCGATTAAATATTTTAATCGCTTGACAGCACTAATAATAAATAAATAAATTCTAGATAAATCTCAACCATCCTGTGGTGAAATAAAATCAAAACTAAATCGCATTTGAAAGAAAACATGATGCAAGGAACAGGAATCAGAGAGACAGACTGAGTCACAAACTCAGGTAAATGATGGGAAAACTTGAGCAAGAGCCCAAGCAAGGACAAGAGTGACATTATTAGCAGGACAAAAGCTGCTGTTCTACCAGAGGACGGTCTGCGTGGAGAGGACACACAGCAGAAGGAGTGTGAGGCAGCCGGCGGGAAGAAAAGCACACAAAGAGGAAGTGTGTGAGAGGGAAAGATTTCCGAAAATGCATTGGAGGGGTGAATGTGTTGGGTGTTCGGAGGGTGGTACTGAAGTGCGAGTGTGGCTGAGAATAAACCTCACTAATGCAGGCAACACTTAAGCAGTGTGGCCCCAAATGAGAGCCACATGACCAGGCAAGATGTGGCTTTCTTCTATTATTTATGCCTCACACAAGCTCACATACATTCACACATTTCCTCTCTCTCTCTCTCTCTCTCTCTCTCTCTCTAACACAGCCACTCTAGATAGGTTTTATCCAAATGTCTATATAAACAAAAATGAAATCAGTGTTATCGACAACAAGTAGACACAATGCTAGCCATCAGCTACCTCCTCCTCCTACTAATACTATGAATTGTTATATCAGGTGATTTAAAAAAAAAAAAATTCTTAATGAGCATTTGTCTGCCATGATGCTTTCCCTGGCACTATGATGACAGGCACTTCCTGTAAATGAACACCACATCATGTTACATAGCTATCTTGACACACATATATTGTGATGTGATGTTCAAGCACAGGAAGTGGCCTGTTATCATAGAACCAGGGAAAGTGTCGTGACTGCTGAATGCTAGATTAGTGATCTAACTACACTTGTGTCAGGGTTTGTACCACAGGAAGGTGTTTAGAATCTCTTCTCTTTCCCATTTCTCTAAGGTGTTACATTTATGATGTTATGGCCTTTACAGCATAGTGCTGTTAAGAAGGTGGTGATTAATTGTCTGTAATAGAATGGTTGACAGTAGTATTGGTTGTAAATCAAAGCATAGGTTTATATTAATGCACTCATTCGAATGCAGTTTTGTTTCTGTAGTGGAGTTTGCATCTTCTCCCTGTGTCTGCGTGGGTTTCCTCCGGGTGCTCCGATTTCCCCCACAGTCCAAAGACATGCAGGTTAGGTTAATTGGTGGCTCTAAATTGACCGTCGGTGTGAATGTGAGTGTGAACGGTTGTGTGTCTCTATGGCTACATCCACACGACAACGGCAACGAGATGTTATTTAAAAAAATATCGCGTCCAAATGGGCAACGATCAGTAAAATATCAGGTCCATATGGCAACGCAACGCTTGCTGAAAACGATGCAATACACATGCCACACCTCTAGGGGCGCTGTAAGACGGTCCCTTTGGAGACACCAGAACAATAGAAGAAGTAAGGACGCATGCGCATAAACTATTATGTGCGAGACTTCATATTAGCCACAAAGTCAGAAAAATCTGTTCGTAAAATTACATTATAATGACCAAATACAATGAAAAGTATTTTTCCAGTCTCACCTGTGAAAGGTAATCCCATGTGATCTCGTTTGGACGGTAAACCTGTTGGTACAGTTAAACGCAGCACATGAATGAGGCATCTTTATTCTCCGCTTTGACCCATCCAATATGGCGGCGAGGATGACGTATGATTCTACGCGGAAGGCGGCGTCTTTAATGGTCCGGAATAAATTGAATGCTACATGTTGATGGATTAATTTGTTCTTCTACGCCCTTTTTGAGGAATGTATTGTAGGACTTAAACCAACATCTGAAGAGGTGAGATCGCTCCTTTTTTTCCCTATTTTTGCTGGCGGGATTGACTCTGCCCTAAGGGCTATTCTCTCTCTCTCTCTCTCTCTCTCTCTCTCTCTCTCTCTTTGCACCATTACACAATAAATATTCACAGTGAAAATATTTTGTAAGCGCGTTTCATGAACCAAGTTATAGGATTTGTTGACAACTCGCATCGAGTTCGTTACACTTCTACCCGGCGTGAAGCACTCACAGTCGTGGTTGTGACGTCATCGTAAACAAATCCGTTCTACTCATCCAGACGACTTCGCAACGGCGCCGTTGCCAGATCTTTCCACTCTGGAACCCGTTCTCAAAAGATTGCATTTTGGGGCACCCAAAACGCCGGTGCCGTGTGGATGCCAGGCCGAAACGATAAACAATTGTATCGGATTCACCTGAATCCGTTGCCGTGTGGACAGGGCCTATGTGTCAGCCCTGCAATGACCTGGCAACTTGTCCAGGGTGTACCCCACCTCTCACCCATAGTCAGCTGAGATAGGCTTCAGGTTGCCCACGACCCTGCACAGGATAAGCCGTTTCAGATAATGGATATATACATGTAGGATAAGCGATATGCTAACAATATTGCATGCCATCAAACCAAATGAATGAAACCCACTCGAAGGGAATAGAATACATGTTTTTATTCCATTGAAAATGTGTCCTGTATGTATAATAATTCCCAGTATTTCACTCTGATGTCACTCCCAGTGTCTTCCCGCTGATTAGACGCGTGTTTTCAAAATGGTGAACCGGTTCAAAATTTAAATTCTTTTGATTTAACTTGCGTATTTTTTGTGTGGATGTGTCTATAAAATATAAATAACATTACACAGTGGTGTGAAGATTTGAAGTTTATCTTCTCGTGTTGAAAAATATATCACTCATTCGCTTCCCTCACTCGTGGATATGTTCACCACTCGAAGATAAACAACTTCATATCTTCATGCAACCGTGTAATATCATCCATCCATCTATAAAATCGAGGGGGTGGTGCTCTGTAATTCAACTATTATTGAATTATAACTAAAAACCTTATTTTCTGCCTGATCAGAGGTGTGTGCGCGCGCGTGTCTTAGATTGGATACTGATTGACCTCGACGTCTCCCTGGCATTGGAAACCAAACAGTGCTGTTCCTGCTAGTGAGCAGGAATGACAGCAGTATTTCCACAGTCTTGTTTTTTTTTTTTTACATGCGAGTCGTGAACGTTGTGTCGTATATTGGTGCATTTTGTCCAAAGTGCTCACTTGGAAAGTGTCAAAATAAGATGAGATTGCATTTTGTGTGCACTCCTCTGCTAGTTTCTGCCTTATAGCTAGTTTAAAAAGCTACACTGGTTAACATGAGTATGGCACTGCAGTGCCTGTTTTAGTAAAATGGATTAAACTGAACTTTACCATCTTCTTATTTAATGTTGCTTATAAACCATTTAGAATTATGAGGTTTGCCCATGAAGCTCAGCAAGATCAGATTAACTTCGTAGAGAATTACAACAAACATCACTCTTTCATTCAAACAGAAAAAACATCCGTAACTATAGTACTGGCATGTCAAGTATGTGCACGTATGTGTAATGAGCATTATACTGTAAAAATGTTTTAATTAGGTAAAAATACAGCCTGCCTACCCTTGCTGTAATAGTTATAGATGATAATTATTTCAGTGATGGTGTAATTGGTCTTTAACATATCTTTCATTGTTTATAAAAAAAAAAAGTGACTTAGAAATATTACCATACAAACTGCTACTAATAGTAAACTAGTGTATTGAATGACTAAATACAGTTTTGCTCATGCTCAAGAACAAAAAGGCTGAGCGAGTGGGAAAGACGTCACGACTTTGAGTCGTAGAATGAAATAAGTGTCTTTATGAAATGAAAAAGGTCATTAGGAAATAAATGACTGAAAATGAGTATGATGAAGTAATTTCTAATAATGAATTCAGTGTTATTGATTGATTTGATTGATTGATTGATTGATTGATTGATTGATTGATTGATTGACGTTTCTATACATTTTCTTTGCTGGATTTACATGTTTTTATAAGAAGAAGAAGCCTTATTATACCTCCACTCCAAAGGGTTTATACTGGTTTACCTCTGTCTGTCCGTATCTCCGTATTCCCGTCCATCCGAAACACCCTTTTTCTCAGCCACCACAAATCATAGCCACTTGGTACCAAACTTCAGCTTGGGGTTCTATACCGTGTATAGCGTTTTCAGGTCTGTGACACATCGACTTCCTGTTTACCGACTGAATGTATTAACGAAATATATAGCATGGATTTACAAAATTTTCGTAACACTTTTCTCAGCAACTACAAATCACAACTGCTTGATATTTGGTACAGAGTTTCAGCTTGGGGTTCTATACTGTGTATACCGTTTTCAGGTCTGTCGCACATCGACTTCCTGTTTGCTGACCGAATGTATTTACGAAACATATAGCGTGGATTTACAAAATTTTCGTAACACTTTTCTCAGCAACAACAAATCACAACTGCTTGATATTTGGTACAGAGTTTCAGCTTGGGGTTCTATACTGTGTATACCGTTTTCAGGTCTGTCGCACATCGACTTCCTGTTTGCTGACCGAATGTATTTACGAAACATATAGCGTGGATTTACAAAATTTTCGTAACACTTTTCTCAGCAACAACAAATCACAACTGCTTGATATTTGGTACAGAGTTTCAGCTTGGGGTTCTATACTGTGTATACCGTTTTCAGGTCTGTCGCACATCGACTTCCTGTTTGCTGACCGAATGTATTTACGAAACATATAGCGTGGATTTACAAAATTTTCGTAACACTTTTCTCAGCAACTACAAATCACAACTGCTAGATATTTGGTACAGAGTTTCAGCTTGGGGTTCTATACTGTGTATACCGTTTTCAGGTCTGTCGCACATCGACTTCCTGTTTGCTGACCGAATGTATTTACGAAACATATAGCGTGGATTTACAAAATTTTCGTAACACTTTTCTCAGCAACAACAAATCACAACTGCTTGATATTTGGTACAGAGTTTCAGCTTGGGGTTCTATACTGTGTATACCGTTTTCAGGTCTGTCGCACATCGACTTCCTGTTTGCTGACCGAATGTATTTACGAAACATATAGCGTGGATTTACAAAATTTTCGTAACACTTTTCTCAGCAACTACAAATCACAACTGCTAGATATTTGGTACAGAGTTTCAGCTTGGGGTTCTATACTGTGTATACCGTTTTCAGGTCTGTCGCACATCGACTTCCTGTTTGCTGACCGAATGTATTTACGAAACATATAGCGTGGATTTACAAAATTTTCGTAACACTTTTCTCAGCAACTACAAATCACAACTGCTTGATATTTGGTACAGAGTTTTAGCTTGGGGTTCTATATCATGTATACTGTTTTCAGGTCTGTCGCACATTGACTTCCTGTTTACCGACTGAATGCATTACGAAACATATAGGGTGGATTTTGACACCATTTCAAGAAGTAAAATGCTATTTCAAAATGACAGTTTACCAGGATGCTAGTTGAAATCCCTGGGGAGAACACTGCTATTTACTTCCTTGTTTCAGGGTTAATTATTTGTTGAAGTCAGCATTCATAATAAGTGTCCTATTCCTTCGATTGCTTGCATTCTGATATAAGTGAGAGCGGGGGGATACGTACCGGTAAATGAGCACTAGCTCACAGTTGATCTTGTTTATCACATGCACACTGTGAAATTTGTCCTCTGCATTTAACCCATCTGAAGCAGTGAACACACGCATGCGTGCACACACACAAAGTGAGCAATGAGCACACACGCATACCCAGAGCAGTGAGCAGCCATGCTATAGCACCCCGGGAGCAGTTGGAGGTTAGGTGCCGTGCTCAAGGGCACTTCAGCCTAAGGCTGCCCCATGTTAACCTAACCACATGTCTTTGAACTGTCGGAGCACCCGGAGGAAATTCGCGCAGACACGGGGAGAACATTCAAACTCCACACAGAAAGGCCCCCTGTTGGCCGCTGGGCTCAAACCCAGAACCTTCTTGCTGTGAGGAGACAGTGCTAACCACTACACCACCATGCCATTTTATTGTTTATCGTAGCTGTATTTATTTAAAACAGTATTCCATAGACATCTACCATGAAATCTACCACACTGCTGTCAAACTCAAATCGGGGGGAGCAGAAAAAAGCATTTCAGAAATGTTCTTTCTTTGACCACAAAAGGTACAATGAATAGTAAAAAGCTAATTATGGAAATGGATTGAATGGTTCGAAACGGTTCTATAAATCTGACTATTTTATGTTTTTGTTGTTCACTGTTTGTCTGGGTGTGGTGTTGTGTTGTACGCTGTGTCTGAGAGTCTGCTGTTTCAGGATCTGTGTGTCAGTGTCAGTCAGATTTACTGTCCTGCATTGAGATGAAGCCACAGTGATGGTGATGCCAGAATAAAGCAGCACCTGAGGTCAGAGAGTGGCAGGCTGCTCTGCGCTCACCCTCCAGCTATGCAGCACGTCCCTCAACACGCTGCTCGAACCACAGGGTCACATCCTGACAGTACAGTGATGACCTGTCAAATAGACACACTTGCTCCCAGCTAATGCCAGCACAGACCTATAGGAATGGTTAAGCAGAGCATGAGGGTCTGCTAATGTATACAGTAGATGATGTGGGAAAATTATGACTAGCATTGGGCTGAGGAGCTGGGATTGGGGTAGACAGGAAGTGTTGCATGCTGCTCACACCCCTCCAAGTCATGGAGATGGACACTGTGGAGCTGAAGTATTGATCTGTCTGCTTTTTCCTGTCTCTCTCTTCCACCCACCCACAGAGACAGATAAATCTTCCTAAAAAAGAATCCAGTTATGACTTGAAACACATTCCTTACAGTTTACTTCAATCCTATAAATATGTGGTTTGCAGTTTGCTTAAACTGCCTTTAAAAGGGAAAGATAAGTATGACTTTAGATGCTTTTATTGAAAATGGTTGACGGGTAATTACTTTTGTATGAACATCAAGAGGAGCTGTAGAAGAAAGGGAGGGGCGTTTCTCTGGAAAGCAGAGGCAAGCATTTTCCAGGCGCGCTAAAGCTGCAGTGAGCTCCGGAGTGCTGCGAGGTATTGATAAGGCATCTGTGCCTTTTTTTTTTTAAATCACTCGGAGCTCTGGGGAGAGTGAGGCGGCACCCTCTGTCAGTATTTTCCTGCTGATTCCACTCATCTCACCTCTGGATTCACCCAGCAGCGATGCCCTGTGGAGACAGCGAAGGGGAAGAGAATTTTAATAATTCAGCATTTTCTTTGCACAGATTGCGATAACATAGTTGGAATGCAGGGCAGCAATAATCATAAGCACGACAACCCAAACTGAAGGTGCTCCTCGAAATTCCAGAACATCCCGTGAGACGGGAGCCTCGCTGCTGGATAGTAACGGGCAGCTGTCAAAGGCAGAGTAAGAGAATGTATTGGAAGCTTATTCTCACTCCATGTCCTGCTGTGAATGATGGCCTGCTAATAATGGTTCTGTATTTCACATATAAAAGTGTTATATATAGTTCAGGAATGGACGAATAGTACATTTATTAGCTAGACCAACAGGCAATTAAAGGGGCCACCAGCTCACCTTTCCGAGGAGCCTCTGCGCTAAGTTCTGAGTTGCCATTTTTGATGTGTTCGGAAAAACAATCCACAACAATGTAGCGACATCCTCGGCTCAGGCTCGTAGTACTCGAGTCCAACTTGTGCCCTAATTTTAAGGAATCGTGACTTGACTTGGACTCGAGCACTGATGATTTGGACTCAGACTCGTGCATGAACTGCATTCGGACTCGTAAACTGGAGACGAGGACTCTAATTTCTTATTTAAATTTTTTGTAACATGCCATAATAATTTGGCATAATATATTTATATCTACATTAATTTTTGTACTAATTTCGTGCAAGAGCGTCATACCTGTGCGCCTTGGCCTGTGCATCAGACTCTCAGGCGCACCTGAGGTGCAAACGACTCGCGCAGGATTAAGGCGCAATCAGCATGCCTATGTGAAAACACACTTACTTCGCGAAGTATTGAGTTGCGTTGCTGACACATTACCAAGCCTTATTTCCTTGTTTGGTTTCCTGATCCCCGATTTCCTGTTTCTCGTCTTTGATTCTGCTGAGTCTACGATAGCCTGTTTGTTCCTCGCTTGACCTGTTGCCTGTTTCACTGTTTTACGATTTTGCCTGCCGTTCTGGATTGTTTACCTGTCTTTACTTGTATTAATAAACACACCTTCTGCACTTACATCCATCTCCCAACCATCTCTGACAGAATACTTCACGCTCCCTGGCAAAGAGATGCACATTCACCTGTTCATACATCATGTTCAGGAACAAAATAATGTTAATGGCGCTAAAAGAGCCACCGTCAAATGGTGTGGTTGGAGTGTTGGACTCGACTCGACATTTTTTTTAATGACTTGGACTTGAACACTGGGGACTGGACTTGGACTCGAGGTTTAGTGACTTGACTACAACACTGCCTCAGCCACAGATCATAAATTGTCTGCGAAATTGACCGTATTTCATCAAAGTGGGTATATTTTAAATTCTTTTGACTAAGCCATCCTATTCCCATATAGTTATTCTGTTGTAATGAACCAGAATCAGCCTCGGCCGTCTTGTGGACGCTACGAAGGAAAGAAAATATTAGGCATGTTGTGTTCAAAATTGTGTGCTTTTTATTAGCAAAAGTTTTCTTGTAAAGGTTTGATATTCAGTGAAGTGAGCACGCATGAAGAGCGCTAGCAGAGTAGCAGTCACATGCTTTCAAAATGCAGTGGCCTGGTAAACAAAAACACAATTGGATTGTGGGAAGGGTGAGCTGGCCCCTTTAAAGAAAATATCTCGCAAATAAACAAATTGAGCTAAAAGTCAGTCTTTATGTTTGTCCTTTATTAAAAAAAAGCTGTTGAATTTGTTCTTAATGATATAACCACTAAAGTGATGAAAATAGACGGGACTATTTTTTATCATGGAGGCCACCATTACTCCATTGTGCGTGATGTCATTTTCCGTGAGCACAGCGGAGGTGTACAAGTGCATGCTATACTCGACTATAGTATAATATTTTGGTCTAGCGTGACTTCTCGGTCAATTTGTTTGTATTTCTCCACAACAATTATGCCAATGCAGTATTAGAAAAGGAATCAAAATAAAGTAGTGGCTAGTTTACTGCCTGTTTATTTAAAAAAAAAAATTTACCTGCTTTTCTTCCATCTTTTTGATGGATGACACAATATGCTATCGTGCTGCCAATGTTTTGTGGTGAAACAAAGTCCAGATCGTGTCTCACTTCACTCAGTGATTTTTTTTTTTCCATACAAGTCCTCCACAAAACAGTCTTCTGTAAAATGCTTACTGCACAATTTGCTGCTTTTTCCAAGAGTAAAGTTTTCTCGCTTTACTTGATTAAGTCACTCGGCCAAACGTCTTAGATCCAGGATGGAATGAGGAAGACGTGCGGTATCCTAGGTCACGCAGCGCCACCCTCGTTTTCGTCTCCTAATACATCCATGTATCTGGGTAATCCAGTATGGCCGCACCCGAGGAAATGACCCAACAGACTGATGTTACAACTTTTAACGTGTTTTTTAAAGCTAAATTCGGCTTAATTTTTTTGTCTAGAACATCTTGTATTAATGTATAATGATGACATTTCATAACCCCGTCATTTCAAAATTTCCTGGTTAATCGCTTTAAAAGCTCCACTGTGCTGACCAGTCCTGTGTTTTGGTTGCCTGGGAACATAATCAACCAAACTAAAAAGTGGTAGCTAACATAATGCAATAAAGTGTGGCAAGCTAGTTAGCTAATTAAGCGCACCAATGGAGGTTAAGTTAAACAAATGGGTATTTGACTTCCTGGCAAGGGGATGAATTTGTAGCCATAGTCCTTATCCTCTCTTGATAAAGTTTACGATGTAGCACTTTGTCTTTGCAAGTATGGCAAAAAGTTTTGCCCAGGATGTGTTGTGGTGTTCTGTCTTCACATCGCAAGGAAAAATATTATTCAGTCTGGCTACCATCTTGATTTTCCTCCCAGCATCCCATGTTTAACTGCAAAGTGACTACATGTTATGCTCGGAGAAGAGTTCTATGACAGCACTTTATTTGATTTTGTTTATCAGTGTTTCCGCATACCCATGACTTCCTGATTCTGAGATCATCCGTCATCCATGCTTGCTTGTAAATCTGTCTTGCGAAAAAGTTCTCCTATCTGACGGAGCGTGCCTCAGCTGATGAGTGAAGTGCAGCAATGCGCGGAGATTCAGAAGCATGAACTACAGTGACGGCAAAGAGCTGCATCACGCGTGTTACTTTTAAATGTGTGCACAGTATGAAAACTTTTGCAAAAGTCAGTAAGAAGTGGGGTTTCATTTCTTTCTTGGTCAGGTAGTTGTTGAAACTACTGAGCATGAAATTTGCTTCTCCTGTGGTTAATTTAACCTTTTATGCTCCTTTACGTTTCCAAACTCTACGGCAAATCACCTTGTAACTACACTGAGAACTGCAAAATGATTACACTACTATTCTTCGACTCGTTCAATATCGTGCTAGCTGAATGGAATATTTCTGATATACCATTTAAAAAGCCATTATTATTATACACATTCCTTTCGGGTGTTCAACGCGTCTTTCTCTTTCAAAATTCTCTCAATCTTCCGTATTTAATGAAGGAAACCTGGCGGCCATGTTTGTTTACAAATTGTCAGTCACTCGCTAGTGCGGAAGTTTTACATCTCAGATGTGTGACGTCATGTTGTCTTGACTACCATGCAATATCGTAAACCATATTCAATGCTCATTCTCCACTGGGTAGAGTGACGTAATACACGTAGGATAAGCGATATGCTAACAGTATTGCATGCTATCAAACCAAATGAATGAAACCCGCTAGAAAGGAATAGAATACATGTTTTTATTCCATGGAAAAAGCGTTCTGTATGTATAATAAGAATACATAATATTCGAGCTGATCTTGGGAGCATCTAGGACAAAGACATCCTGGGCCGGACGCACGTCTATTGCAGGACACAGCGATCCTGTTTGTTTAGTTTGGTGTAATTGTAATCGCCAGTAAAACATTTGTTTATTGCAACGTAATGTAATACCTGTGGTTTTGTGTGCCTTGTGATTTCTCTCACTACAGGTTTATAAAGGACTGGATATAATCACTAATAAAGTGACAGCAGAGGAGCAGGCACAGTGTCCCCATCACATGATCAGCTTTGTGGACCCTCTGGTGAGCAGCTACACAGTGGTGGACTTCAGGAACAAAGCACTGTCTCTCATATCCTTTTCTGTGCACAAGCTAATAACTCTTATCAGAACGAGACTTCAAGCTGATTCCTGTACCTTCATAAAATTATCTTTTTTTTTTTTTGTTCCTTGCTAACATTGAAAATGGTTAAAGGGACACTCAGGAACATTGTGGCCCAAATCCTTGCCTGTCACTATATTAGCAGTAATGCAGTCACTTTAAAAAAAAAAGATTTCAAGAAAAGCAAGATGGGAACCTGGTTGTGTGTTGGAGGTGGAAGTCAGTTTGGAAAGACAACCACTTTGAGGCGATCGTTGATGATTAATCGAAGTTAAGAATTTAGTCAGCTACATTTTCTAATGTAACAACTTTATTCTATTAGGCTAATCTAAATAAAGTGATTTTAAATTATGCATGAGTCTAATTACTAAGTATACAATGGAGCAATAATTTCTGCAACACAAGAATTTTATCAGAACAGACTGCTTTTTTTTTTAACATTAAAAACCAGCAAGTGCATGAATTTGGCCCTTTCAGGTTCGCTGTCTTTAACGTAATGTTTAAGGGAAGACCGTGTGCCAATTTTGTACATTTTCTCTGCATTTTCTCTTTTGTCACTTTTTGCATTTGTCTATAATTAATCAATAGCAGGTTTTAAATGTTAACAATAATCAACCAAGGAATTTCCTTCCCTTTTCCACCCTAATACTAAAGCTTCATGGTTAAGAAGGGTTGAATAGTTTCTACTCCCTAAACGTCTGAATAATTTAAGATGAGTGTTTTCTTGCTCGTCTTGCAGATGTGCTTTCTTGTTAAGCATCACTGCAGTAATGGTCAACTAGAGTTCCTCCCTAAAACTAGCGTCTCTAACCACAGTCTTTGTACATTTCTGTTAAATAGATTTTCCTGAGTGAGTGTGGCGTTTTTCTTGCACGAGTTGAAAAGCAGTGGCATTTCCAAGTGGGTTATGAAGACTCCCTGCATCTGGTGATCCCAGTGCCATGCACGCTTTAAAAGCATAAGTGTGTGTGTGTGTGTGTGTGTTTTTGTATACTACTGAGGACCAAATATCCCACAAGGATAGTAAAATCTGACAATTTCTACCTTGTGGGGACATTTGGATGGTCCCCATAAGGAAATTGCTGTTTGTGTTTTAAAAAAAAAAAAAGAGCCAAAAAGTTTCCTTTTAATTACTGAGGTTAGGTTTACGTGCGGGTACAGCATTAATTAACTGCAATAATAATTGTCAATGGAAGGTCCTCACAAGGATAGTGAGAGAAACGTGTGTGCATGTGTGTCCTCCTTCTCCCTGCCTCCTGATGCTGTTGGAAGTGAGAGCTGATCGGGGCGGATATTAATAGATCTAGGAGATGCTCTCTGTCTTTGGTAGTTGTGAGGAGTCATCACTAGGCATGTCCAGGCACAAGCACAGCCAGATGCGTATGATTGTACATTTTTATCGGAGAGGCTTCAACCTCTGCCTGTGTAAAGGAGTAAAACAGAACGTAATCGATGCTCACTTTATCACCGGAAACTAGAGGCGTTGTCTTCAGTCAGAGACAGATGAATCTCTCTCTCTCTCTCTCTCTCTCTCTCTCTCTCTCTCGCCTTAATCTCCTTCCCAGGAGAGCAGAGTAATGCAGGGTGTAGATGGTGTGGGTGGGTGAGTGTTGGAGGATGAGTGCTTTTGGGCCTTGTCTTACCATTTAATTACTCCAGGGAGACAGGCAGTGAGGCCTCTGCTGATCTTTATTATCATCTCCACAGCCGAGTAGAGGGACAGAGGTAATTGTCAATTCACAACGAGCTCTCCAGATGAATTTTGAGCCTATTTTAATAGCATGTATGTAGAGTAAATGTACATTATTATGGAACATCAGATCTACTTCCGTAAGGAAATGTGTACTAAAACACGGTAGGAATTTCTAGGAACCACATAATTCGATTCAGTTTTGATTCGCTGCGCCAAGATGTGATTATAAACTGATTCTGTATGCGTCTTGGTTTTTCTAGTATGACCACACACTGATTTGAAAACGTATCATTTTCAGAGTGTGCTATTATGAGTTATCACTCAAAAGTATGCAGAAGATCGGCCTTCTTTTCCACTCAAAAATGGTAGATGAGCCAACTGACATATGCATCTGTAATGACTGACAGTTGTGTACTTGTTTTGAACTCTCTAATAGTAACAGACACCCCTGACCCCTGTAAGCCCCGTCCATTTATCTTGATTTTTCTTACTTAAAAAATATAGTGCTCTTTTTAAGCTTGTTAAGTATTATTTAACTTTGGTTAACTATATTTATAAAATTTCAGCCAAAAAATGGTAAAAACTGCAGTTTTGAAGAAAAACAACACAAACGCAGAAAAAAGACAACAGGGAAATGTCAGATCTGCGCATTCTACATAATTTAAATGGTACTGATATTTAGAAAATAATTAAAAACACTTTGCTGTCCTGCACTCGTCAGCTTGGAGGAGTTTAAACAATCATGGTAGAAATCCCCCTGCAGTTCTCATAGTAGTGAAGGCTTCGATGATATTCGTTTAGGACTGCTTCCTTAATGCAACACATTGAGGACCTCCATCGTCGGAAGAAACTCCCAATCATTGTTGGCGGCACAAACTACTACATTGAATCCATTTTGTGGAAAGTTCTTGTCGACAGTGGGGTAAATATAGTGTGTGTGCGCTGTTTGGATCATTGTGGAACAATATTATTACTGCTCATACATTTTCCAGAGTTACTGAGCCCACTTGTTTTTTGCCCACCGCAGGAGAATGGAACAGAAAGGGTTCAGTGTGTCTCCTCCACTCCAAAAGCTGAGTTAGAGAAACTGGGAGGTCCAGAACTTCACAAACGCCTGATGGATGTGGACCCTGACATGGCGGCCATGTTACACCCCAATGATGCACGTAAGATTGCAAGGTAAGCAATAGAGTTATTCAAGTTGTATTTTGGCTAGCACTACTGTTGCTGAGACTCTGCAGCCTTGCATAGTTTAATGACAACTTTAACTGAATACACCCAATCCATCACAGCACTTCGTTCTTGAACATAAAATAGTTGGAACTAAATTCTAAGAAGATGGCTCTTCAGCAGCTGGGTTTGGCAGCTCTGGTCTTGGCCACACTAGCAGGTTTCACTGAAAAAAAGAAATCTACAAAATCAACAGCGTTCATTAAGTGATTAAACGTTGTTGTTGTTAGAGCCGAAATCATTACATTACATTACAGGCATTTAGCAGACGCTCTTATCCAGAGCGGCATACAACAGGACCCTGACCCACCCCACCCCACCCATTGAGCAATTGGGGGTTAGGTGCCTTGCTCAAGGGCACTTCATCCATTCCTATTGGTCCAGGGAATCAAACCAGTGACCTTTTGGTCCCAAAGCTGCTTCTCTAACCTCTAGGCCATGGCTTCCCTCAATCACACTAGAAATGTGCACTTCTCGTTTCTGCGAGAATAAGTGTAACCAGGATGGGTCTTTTAAGACTTGCAATGAAAAAAGTCCTTCAATTTAGCCATTTAGAAATTACTTTGATTTTTATATGGATATAGCTTTGTCCATCCATCCATCCATCCATCCATCCATCCATCCATCCATCCATCCATCCTTTATGCCATTATTGTGTGGGAAGCTGGAGCCAATCCCAGCTGACTTCAGGTGAGAGGTGGGGTACACCCTGGACAGGTCGTCAATCTTTTGCAAGGCGAATACAGAGAATACCAACCATTCTCACCCACACTCTCACTCATGGGCAGTTCAAAGTAGCCAGTTGACGACATCTGCATGAATGAAGGAGGAAACTAGAGCACTTGGAGGAAACCCACACAGGCACGAGGAGAATGTACAAACTCCACACACAAAGGCCCCAGTTGGCTGCAAGGTTTGAACCTAGAACCTTTTTGCTGTGGGGTGACTGCTACCCACTACACCACTGTGCTGTAGCATTGGCTATTTAATTACTTAACTAATTATTGTTGCATAAATACTATTCAGCCATCATAATTGTTAGTAATAATCAAGGTACTAAATCAAGTACTGAGTGTGCACAGATTTTTACATCAGTAGTTTTCTTACTAATCTCTCTGAGTTGGTTGCCAGCAAACTAGTTCTCTCACCAACCATAAACAATGAAGGAGCTAAGTTTTTAGGACAGAGGGTTTCATGGTTTCGGGGGGGCCCTAGGGGCTAGGCTGGTGAGGGAAAGACTGTTTTTATAGCTATTATACTGTAAGTGATAAAAGAAAGTAACTTCTTTTGTGGATGTTCGCATTAAATTTGTCATTCTTTATTAACTAACAATTATTCACTGAAGGCGAGGTGAATATTGGTGAATAATAACCAAGGCAAAGTCAAGGTTATTATTCACTCATATTCACTGGGCCTGAGGCAGATAATTGTTTTAGTATAAATACACAGGTGATTATTTAAAAAAATATCGGATTAAAAAATAATTTATTTCAAACTTCAGAAGCAGCATGCAAATGTAATGAATGCACGCGCAGACTTGTCACTTATCTATGCCGAGTTACATAAAATACTTTGTTTTGAAATAGATAAAATAAAATAAATCACAATTCCACCTTACCTTTGAATAGTTCTAGACCAAGCTTTGTAGCATCTTTAGTGTTTTTAGGAACAGCATTTTCTTTCATAATTTGTAATTCTTTCTCACTTACAGTGACGAAGTGATTGGCCGCCATTTTGCCGAGTTACAGTACTCGAGGCGATTATCGAGAAATAGTCCAAATCTCTCGACCAATCAGCATACACGATTTCCTCTAATCACCTGCGTATTTATACTAAATGGCAATATTCTAGTGTTATTGGAATATGATCAACTTATAAGACATTTTTTTTTTTTTACATATCCGGTTTGGTAATTTAATAATATCCAGTTTTGTAAGTTTAACTATGCTCGCTAATAAGTTGCACTTGTTTGCACTTGATTACTCTCAATTATTGTTTAAAAAAAAAAAAGCAAAGAAATTTTGCCCTTGTATTTATTAATCTAATAGGCAGAAATAGAAAGTAAAATTCTTGCTTTGCTTTTTCTAACATTTTTCAATAATACTCTGTAATGAGAACATAGGACTGTATTAATGTATCAAGATGATTTTTCCCTCCATCCTGAACCCAGTTTTGTGTTTAATCCTGGCACCAGTTTCTAAAAATCTGTCTCCCCACCTGTGTGAAACAGTTGCCTCCGGCTGACTAGCCTGCTGTACACGACACGCACTTATTTTCCGAATGCTTTGGTTGGGTTTTAATCACCATCATGGGACCAATTAACACCACTTTTTTTTTCCCTTTTTTTCTTTTTCTTTCTTTTTTTTTTTTGGGGGGGGGGGGGAATCTGGCTCTCTGCGTTTTGGCTAATTGATGCCATCATGTTTTTTGGGGGGAGGGAAATCAGTCCCAGTCCATCACTCCCTCAGTAATAGATTTGCTGCTTTTGAAATTTTCTTTCACTGACAGTAGGAACAGAGGCTTCTGACCCAGTGGCAGCTGCTCAGCTGTCATGTCGTCTGCTACATTGCCAGGCAAAGTGGTAGCAAGTTGGGTATTGGGCTTCGTTCATAGAGCCATGTCATGCCTCTTCTTAATGTCTGTCCTCAGATGGTTCTCAGATTAACAAACTAACTAAGGATTGAGTCCTGTTGCATGTGTGTTTTTACAAATACGGCAGTGAAGTTAATGCCCCTAAACCACACTTTTTTTTCCCCCCTTGTACAAAGCAACAATCATTATGTTGATTGATCATGTATTTTCGAACCATAGCTGATCCAAAAGGCCATAAATTGATGGAAAATCAATAAGATCAGCCGATTTTCTCGGAATCTGCCGAGACTGATCCGGAAGATCCCGAAGGGGTGTGTGAGTCACACGTGTAACAAAGATCCAGATATCAATTTCGTTCATGTGCGCAGCAGTGGTTAGACCAGTCTCGATACGGAATCATGTTTTGGAGAGAATACTGATAGTGATTGGGATTCTTAGATGTCAGATGAAGGGGTAGATGATTATCAAGGATATTCCGGAGTAAATGGTTATCTTTTCGAACCCCCAAGATGAGAAACAGATGCCAGTTCACTCAGTTCACAACAGTCCCGCTCACCGCTGATAGCGCACCACCAGCCAGAGAGAATTGGAAACAAAGATTGGTTTGTGGATTTTTATTCTAAGCTGGCCACTGCAGAATATAGGGAAAGTATTTGCATGTACCTCAATAAATGCAGAAAAATAATCTTTAAAATGTACACTTATTCAGTGTAATTATTGAAAGAAAATATGAAGTGGGCGATAATGGGGGAATTGATGACTGTCCAAATGTCAGACCACATGTTATTTTATTAAATCAATGGGTTTCTTTTTTGCGCCAATAATTCCCATGTGGTCATTCTGGTGGTAATGAAGAACACTTGATGAATCAGATTTATTATTAGTAGGCCTAGTCATGTGTAGATCTATGTGCAGTAAACATTGGGTCTAGACTCTAGTGTCCCTCCTGTCCGTGCAAGTTAGCAACTGCATGGTGTGCAACTGTGCATGTTATGATGCATCAGTGTACATACATGTGTATATATATATCTGGTACATGTAGATCTATATTTCACCAAGCTACATGTATTTCTAATATATGTGTATATATGGTATCTTTCAGGTGCCAGTGTGGTCATTGTCAGCCAGTCTGGATAGTTGGCACACTTCCTGGTTTCAAAAGTTTTTTTCTCTCTTCTGGCCTGTCATCTGTTCCATCAAGAACACCTGTCCTTCATAGCAGTTCTTGTCAAAATGCTGCTCACAAATTCCCACTTGACTCTTCTCCGGTGACGACACGAAATCTGCCCGCTTCGTTTGCACAAACTTCACCCGCTGTTGCTTTAGTTTAGTGTCATTTCTCGGAAATTCGTGAACTGAATGTCCTGTTGTATATGAATTTGAATATCCAAACACAACGCAGCACGTTCCCATTGTTATTTTTGTAAGATTCCATCAACAATATCCAATTTCAGTAAATAAGCGTGGAGTCAGATGAACAGAAATGACCCAGATAACCAGGATTCCATGTGTGACGTCAGGCGAGATTAGCCCTGGGGCAAGGCTGCCTTTTTTCGGGATCCGGACGCCCCGATTTATCGATTATTTTTGTGCTTGATAATAAAATAACAAATAATGTATATTATTTTTCCCCCTGCTTTATTAATTAATTTTGGTCATTACTAATTTTATATATATATATTCATTTTGAAGCATTACAATAAGGCATTACATTCACTTTAACAGGATTTGTACTTTTACCATTTAAAAAAAAAAAAAATCGATCCCGGTAGTGGTTCCCTATCATTTTAGCCAGAACATAAAGACAGGAAGGCTTTTTAGGTTTAGAAATAACAGGAAACATGTAAGGATTTCCTTATAACAGGGATGTGTATGTCTAAGATATGCAGCATAGCTTATCTGGCTGTATTGGAGGATGTCGCATAGTGTGCCATTCAGAGACAGCATGTTCCAGGGCCTGGACTAAGAGCTCAGAATGACTTATCAGCAGATACTGAGAAAGATACTGTCCAAAAAGCATGCTCACATTCTTTCAAATGTATAATTTTGGCTACAGACACGTATTAGATAGAGATTGGTGACATAGTAGTATTTTAACCAGCTCGCCTAAAACAATGCACAACAGACCCATGCGAAACAAGACTTCCAAACACGCTCTGTCTTTCTCGATATCAATAGCTTGACTGTAGTTGCAGTTACAGCATCATCAGAAAATTAATTCCTTTCTATAAATCCTTGGTTTCTCTTCTATAACCGTGGCACTGATTTGTGATGCACATGTGTTCATGTTTAATACATTTATTTAAATTCCAGAACTCTGAGAAATGTTAAATATCGCAGAATAACTCTCCATTTTGTACTTTAAAATCTCTGCTTTGAAATAAATTTTTTGTTTTTAAGTATTCCTCCGTAACATTAGCAAAAAGTCCTTTTCTGGCTACCATATGAAGTAGTATGTATGCCTATATATGGTGAATTATGGTTGTGTATAAGCAATGAAATTCATGTGCATGATGACTATGAATCATTTCTACACAATGTTGATAATGACATTTCCAAAGCTTGTATTAACAGATGCTTCAATTTCAGTTACTTTGTTTTAAAATCCTGTTTAGTTTAAGAGTTTCCAAGTGCCAGTGTTAGTCATGGCTAATTCCTGCTTATTAGTTAGTTATAGCTGCCAAACTGGAAGGGAGATGATGAGCACTTTATCTCCCAACGCCATCTTTTCAGACTGCTTTGGCAAGCATAGGGAAACTGACCCCTCTAAGCGCAAACTAGCACAAGCTAACATCCATCCATCCATTATCTCTAGCCACTTTATCCTGTTCTACAGGGTCGCAGGCAAGCTGGAGCCTATCCCAGCTGACTATGGGCGAAAGGCGGGGTACACCCTGGACAAGTCGCCAGGTCATCGCAGGGCTGACACAGAGACAAACAACCATTCACACTCACATTCACACCTACGGTCAATTTAGAGCCACCAGTTAACCTAACCTGCATGTCTTTGGACTGTGGGGGAAACTGGAGCACCCGGAGGAAACCCATGCAGACACGGGGAGAACATGCAAACTCCACACAGAAAGGCCCTCGCCAGCCACTGGGCTCGAACCCAGGACCTTCTTGCTGTGAGGCGACAGCGCTAACCACTACACCACTGTGCCGCCCACAAGCTAACATGTATATGCAAGATAGAAAACTTGCGTATACATGAGTGAACTGATGGCTATGATTGACTCGTGTCACTCTGATGAACTGGCCAGAGAGGAAGGACCCCCTTTTATCCAAATGGCAGGTTCAGTTATACCCTCTGAGACTCCCAGGCACACACAGTTAGGGTTTACTAGCTAACTGTCAGAGACTGTTGCACTCTTTGGGAGCCTGGCCAAGTGGTTTTAATTGGCCATGGTGAGGTGGACCATTTTAGTCATTTCCTGTATGGAGTCTATTCCTGTATGTGTTCGTAATTCCAATTACTAGTGATTGATTTGATTGACAGGAGTCTTCAGGTTTTCCAGGAGACAGGAGTCAAGCACAGTCGTCTGCTGGAGGAGCAGAGAGAGCAAGCGGGGGCAGATGGTCTTGGTGGTCCTCTGCGTTTCTCAAATCCCTGCATCTTCTGGCTCCACTCCAGCATGGATGGTACGATGGAGCCTCCTGTCTGTGTTGATTACCCAGAGCAATGGATGATACTGACCACTTTCTGCTCAATTTTCTTTCCTGTTGTTGTTGCTTTCTTTCCACTTGTAGCTTTAGATGAGAGGCTGGATAAGCGTGTGGATGAGATGCTGTCATTAGGGCTGATTAAAGAACTAAAAGATTTCCACCAGCGCTTCAACGAGAAGAAAATCCAAGACAACAGGTGATGAACTGTGTGGAATTCAGTTAATAAAGTCAACATTCCAAGACTGACCAATTCAAAGCCCTGCTTTATTTTCTGGCTCTCCAATCACTGCTTAGCAACTATCACTGTCGACGACAGTGCTGTGAAAAAGTGTTTGCCCCCTGCTGATTTCTTCTATTTTTACTTGTCACATTTAAATATTTTTAGTCATCCAGCTAAGTCTAATATAAGATGAAGACGATTTAAGTAAACACAAAATGCAGCTTTTAAATGATCACTCCATTTATTAAAAGTAAAGGGTTAATCAAAACCTGTATCATCACCCTTGTGAAAAAGTAATTGCCCCCTTAAACCTAATAACTGGTTGGGGTACCCTTAACTGCAATTAAATGTTTGCGATAACTTGCAATGAGTCTTACATCACTGTGGAGGAATTTTTGCTCACTCTTCTTTGCAGAATTGTTTCGATTCAGTCACACTGGAGGGTTTTTGAGCATGAACCGCCTGTTTAAGGTATTGCCACGGCATCTCAATTGGATTCAAGTCAGGACTTTGACAAGGCCACTCCAAAACCTTAATTTTATTTCTTTTGAGCCATTCAGAGGTGGACTTGCTTGTGTGCTTCGGATCATTGTCCTGCTACATAACACCGCTGCACTTGAGCTTTAGGTCACAAGCTGCTGGGCAGGCATTCTGCTTCAGGATTTTCTGGTAGAAAGCAGAATTCATGGTTCCGTCAATTATGGCAAGTTGTCCAAGTCCTGAAGTAGAAAAGTAGCCCCAGACCATCACACTACCACCACTGTGTTTGACTGTTGGTATTTTGGAATGCTGTGTTAGCCTTATGCCAGATGTACCAGGACACATGTCTTCTAAAAGTTCTATTTTTCACTCATTGGTCCACAGAATATTATCCCAGAAGTCTTGGGGGTCATCAAGATGCTTTTTGGCAAATGTGAGACAAACCTTTTGTGTTCTTTTTGGTCAGCAGTGGTTTGTGTCTTGTAACTCTCCCATGGATGCCATTTTTGCCCAGAGCCTTCCTTATTGTAGAATCATGAACACTGACCTTAACTGAGGCAAGTGAGGCCTGCAGTTCTTTAGATGTGCATCAGGGTTGTTTTGTGACTTCCTGGATTAGTCGTCAAAGTGCTCTTGGTTGAATTTTGGAAGGCCGGCCACTCCTGGGAAGGTTTGCCACTGTTCCAAGTTTTTTCCATTTGTAGATAATGGCTCTCACTTTGGTTCACTGGAGTCCCAGAGCCTTGGCAATAGCTTTGTAACCCTTTCCAGACTGATAGATTTCAATTATTTTGTTGTGCATCTGTTCTTGTAACTCTTTACTTCGCAGCACCTTTTTAAGCTCTATTAGCCTACTTCACATTGCCAGCCTGGCTCTATTTATGTGATATTTAGATTAAACAGGTCTGGCAGTAATCATGCCTGGGTGTGGCTAGTGCAAATTGAACCCAATTATCAATTAAATTTGGCTAGTTGTTTGTTTGGTTGAGGTTAATTGGTTGAGGGGGTAATTCCTTTTTCACATAGGTCCAAGTAGGGTTGAGTAACTATTTTTTTTCCATCAATAAATGAAATCATCATTTGACAACTGCATTTTATGTTTACTTGGGCTATCTTTGTCTCATATTAAAATTAGTTTGATTACATGAAACATTTAAGTATGATAAATATACAAAAATGGAACAAATCAGCAAGGGGACAAGTACTTTTTCACAGCACTGTTTTATCTCAGTCAAGCTTTCAGCACTTCAGCAGGTACACTAGCATTTCCTGTTTTCATTCTACAGTATGTTGTGTGAAAACATGTCTAACATCTCAGATTTAACAGTCCAAACATAGCTGCAGTTAGCTGACATGCTAATGAACTGTCACCTGAAATTGGTGTTGATGTAAAACCAGAGTCGACTAACTTGTTTTGTTCTCATTCATTTGTTTAAATAATGCGACATCATTTAAGTCTCCTTTTAACTTTTACATAAAGCTGATCTGATACACACCAGATATTGGGCATGCATGTAAACAGCTTGTGGCACTTGGAAATGAGGTTCTAAATCTGAAACATATTCAAAATCTGGTTATTTGACTCACGTTAATACTATGTTAATAGAGAGTGTTAGGGCAGTCGAACCTGAGCATATGGAGCACTGAGGAGAGCATGTTTGATAACCGACAGTGCAAGATGCTGTGATTTGTGCACGCAGATATTTGCAAGCATGGAGCAGTGAACTGAGCGTGAATCAAGTAGAATGATTACAAGCACTGAGACTTTTTATGCTTTTGCCTTTCGCTTGCAGGGGCTACACTGTATTCACAAGTCCAATTGAATTTTGAGATTTTAACATGTTCTGGGGGGGTGGCATGGTGGTGTAGTGGTTAGCGCTGTCGCCTCACAGCAAGAAGGTCCGGGTTCGAGCCCCGTGGCCGACGAGGGCCTTATTGTGCGGAGTTTGCATGTTCTCCCCGTGTCCGCGTGGGTTTCCTCCAGGTGCTCCGGTTTCCCCCACAGTCCAAAGACATGCAGGTTAGGCTAACTGGTGACTCTAAATTGACCGTAGGTGTGAATGTGAGTGTGAATGGTTGTCTGTGTCAGCCCTGTGATGACCTGGTGACTTGTCCAGGGTGTACCCCACCCTTCGCCCATAGTCAGCTGGGATAGGCTCCAGCTTGCCTGCGACCCTGTAGAACAGGATAAAGCGGCTAGAGATAATGAGATGAGATGAGAACATGTTCCGGGGCTACGACTGGTCGCACTCAACCAGTCCCCTTCTTTCTAGAAACATAGACCATGATCTGATTCAGAGTATACAAGCATTCAAAGAAATTGACTGTCTACAAGGCAATCATCCTGGCTTCTATGCCAATGTAAAATTAAAAGCCTTGAAACAAAGACCACAGTAATCGAAATGGAATCACTTGCCATTTATAAACCATGTGATGCTACTGGTACAAAGCTGTTGGCCAAGCAGGGGAAAGATGTAAACATGGAAATTGAATATGGGTCAGGTCTTATATATATGGAAATGGGCAGAACAACAGAAAAGTCACATCTATATCAAAATTTTGGAATTATCTGCAGCCTGACTGGGTTCACCCAAATCCAGAAGGTCGTGGTGGGTTTTTTTTTTTTGAGCAGTTGCAGAAATGCAGGAATGAGCGCTTTAACAAGCAGAACTTGTTTTCTGGGCTTGGAGTGTTTAACACGTCCCAACCTGTCGCTGCCAGACTATTCTTGCATAATGTAAAAGGAGGGAGTGAATAAATGCATTTCCTTCAAAGGGATGAGAAGAAACCTCCCTTTAAAGCATTAACATTATAGGCATTTTTAAACTTAAATCCTGGTATAAGATTAGGATTTGCGGCCAGCTTGACTGAGAGTTGAATTCTTCCAAAAGTACAGCAAAAATGAAATGTAGACTTATAGTATTGGCAGGTATTTAGAGTTGACAGACTATGTCTCATTGCTGTTGTAATGGGGTCAGCTGCATGGAACATCAGATCACATTTAATTTTTCCACTGTGCAGAATACCACAAAACTGGATGTGCTTTCTACAATGAGCTTAACTGTGCTTTTGAACGTTGGTCACTAGTCCAGTACTATGTACTTATTGACTGAGTGGGAGGGCCGGACAGGAAAATATTTGGCTCGAGGTCATGCCGTACGGACCAAGTGCAGCGAGGTCCATACAAATGACCAAGAACCAAATATTTTCCCATCCAGCCTGACCTAATTCGGTCAGCAAGCATTTTATCATATGACCTTTTTTAACCAACATATACACAGTGGAAAACAATGAACAATGGTGTGCAAAAACTGAACCGATCAAATTTTACTTGATTGACAGCAAACCATTTATAACCTTTGCACAAGTTTGAAAGAACAGTGTGAATTCTACAAAATACAACTGACTTTACTGTTCTCTCGAAATGAAAACAATTTTAAGATAACATCATTAGTAAAAGTCAGTTCAAACTCAGGTCAGCTCATGGAGACATCATCAGTACAAGCCTATTAAGTCTCCACAAAAGAACTTAGGAATGAATTTCTTCATTCCAAAGTACCTTCGTTTTTTTCATTTTCTTTGACAATTTCAGCTTGTTCAATTAGGTCGGTGTCTGATAAATCATCTGGAGAATAAAATTCACTCATTTGTGTCGCTCATTTTTCAAAGTAACAATTCAGAGCAAAGTGAAAACAGCAGAAGCGAGGGAAACACGTCTGGGGCCGCATACGTCTTTTTCCAGACCAAATTCAAAAATCTGTATCTGCCCAGTCACGCGACTTTTCCCAATGGTTTTATTACCAGCCTGTGTGCGGGTCCGTACGGGTCATATGATGATAAAGGTTATTCCTCATGATTGGCAACCAACAGGACTGAATGGTACTGGGTGGGGCAGCTGTCTCTATTTATTTATTTATTTATTTATTTAATTGCATTTTTTAAATCCCACCACCCCCTGCAAAATGATTAAATGCGTATCCAGTTTGCAGTTCTTCTCAGTCCTTTTGTAGCGTGTGTATACAAACAAAACAAAGAAACCAAGCAATAAATGGATGTTTCATATGGTATGTTCTATGAAGATGGCAGAGGGTAATAGTAACTGATGTTCTGACATATAACCAATGTGTGAAGACCAAAATGAGGAAAAATAAACAGAAAACAGCATCTCTAAAGGAAAAACATGTATAACATTTGCTGATTATTTGACATTGCCTTCTGTTTGACTAAATTTAAAACCTTGGTCACTAACCCTCTTCATCAGTATTTTGGATTACAGACAAAAGAAGCCGGTTAACCCGGTGTCTGACAAAGGAGTCATGTTAATCGAGTATAATGAATATAGTTGACTTCATCTGTGTGCCATAACAATGACATCACTTTAACTGCTGTTATTGTGACTGTTCTAGTTCTCTCCAGTATTTGTCTGTTTCTGTCTGAGCCTGTTGTTAGGTTTTTGTTGTTGTACTTGGTTTTTTTTTTTAATGTACAAATGAACTTGGCAGATCCTTTACCTCTGGCAAGAAGTCTTTGTGTAACTATGGCAGGAATCAAAATGTGACTTTTGATTTGCGCTGTGCTCAAGTCTCCTGTGCAGTGTATTAATATTTGGTCATTTACCAAAAAAAGCATCTAAATCTGCATATGTATCAGAAAATCTTCACTGTGCATTTGCAAATCAAGAACGTTCTCTTTTGAGATTATGCTGTGAGCAGTTTCTCTGTTTGTTTGTTCTCTGGTTTAATATTGCTCATGGCTTCAGCTTTGAACATGCTGTTCTGTAGAGAAGTTGAGTAAGTGCCTGGCTATACAGCCAAATTTTACTAGAAGAGAGACATTGATCATTTGAAAATAACCAATGAACACTGGAGACACAAAGCATTGTCTTGAGTAGGGACGCAAATTTTGGCAGTCTTTTGACTGCACATTGTCTGTCTGGCTGTCAGTAATTTATCATTAACAACAAGCCTGAACTCAAAAATGAATTCAAAAGAAGACACACAACATTTCATATGTAAGTTAGTACTAATGCAACATGTGTATGTTTCTTATTTGATGATAAGAGGTATCCCAGCTAAATCACAGGCAGGGTTATAGGCTAAAGTGACTAGTAGACAGTTAACCGAGCTAAAGTATGATAATACACATCAGGGTCATTACACTAAATATTGACTTTGTTTAATTTCTTATGGTTTATTGCTCTTTATAGTGTTTAATTTTAACGTAGAAACATTTAATTTCATTATTTGTAAAGGCTTGTTTGCTCGACAGCATTTCTTTACATGTACCCAAGACTATTGCATAGTACTGTACATTTTTTCACGATATCAACAACAAAACATCAGCAAAACACATAGCAGGAATAGTAAAATTAGTAGTAGTTGTCTTCAAGGATTTGCTCTAGGGTTGTGGGTTGGCATAAATTGAGCTAACACAAACGGTTTTGCAAAAAATACATCCTAAATTTCACGTATTTAACTTATCCATATTAGCTACATCCAACAAAAGTGCTAACATTAGCTAAATAACAGATGTTAATGTGAGTCTCAAATCAACCTAATCAAGAATTATAGATAGAAATTAGTTAACAGATAAATCTGTAGCAAAACATTTCTTATAACTTACAAATAATGTTTTTTGTACATAGTTGCTGATAAAAGAAACAAACAAAATGAAACCGTAACCTGACTGAAAGTTTCACAAAGTCAAACTTTGAAAGTTCATAGTCTGTAGGTCAAGTAAACAGTCTGTTAGTAGTCTTAATGGCTGAGAATACCAGCTCTGAATGAACTATTGTCTGAGGTATGCATGATCTTAAAGGAGAACTGAAGTCATTTTTAAACTTGCTTTATTTCTTAATTAACGCGTTATTCAATGACATTTTCGGTTTTAGTAACCTTATATCGTGACTCATATTGGCAGCTAATTGCAGTTAAATATTATACTTATCGGCCTATTCAGTTTTTAGCCATGTTGAATTTAATTCGTCTGGTCCATGGCAGGCGTCACTTATCCGCGCGATCTTCACGAGACTTTGAAATGTGAAGTGTCAGCCAGGTGTCCTCGGCATCTTGTGTCACATTTATTCCACCAAATGAACTGTTTTCCGGAAAAAACAAAATATTGCACAAAAACGAGTTTAAATGACGATTACTGCCTACTTTTTTCAAACTTTCCTGATTGTTATCAAAACAAGCAAAACTTCCAGCTTGATTACATCAGCATTCAAAGGAGGGCGCGCACGTCTTTTGACAATGTTGGCAGATGTTGGTCACTTTGATTTCCGCTGTACATTTTACTTCCGTCCTACGATGCCTCGCACAGGTCTCAGTGAATCTCGTTTACGGCCATTGCTTTGACATATGGACTGATATATTACATAGCATATTTCAAACACTCATAACTTGCTATAGCAGCGACAACATAGCTGTCAGAAATGCATTCCTATATTTAATAAAATGAGAAATAGAATTTTGATAATAAAAAATTTGCTTTCAGTTCTCCTTTAATGTTAACTGCTTTTGGAGTTTATGCAGTCTCTCGCCTGTATGTAGCTGCTTTACATTTTCTCACCTCATAGAAGACACAAGATTTTGTTAATTTTATGTTCAAGTGAAGTGAAAAAGGTCAAGAATACGGGTTCTGTTTTGGGCTCTTTGATGGGGAGTAACTTAAAGGTTTTGCTTAGTCACATAAACTGTAGTTACAGCAGTACCTGTGTGTTGTGTAAGTTGTTAGGTTGGGGTGAGAGAAAAGTGACATATGGGAAGATTGAATTACAGCCTTGCAAAAGAGCAGGAGTGCCTCAGACAAGCTGAAGCTGGTAGATTTGCACTTTGTTGAATGCGTCATCCATTGTAAAAAGCAGGAGTTGATTCATTACTGGTCAATATGTGCTGGTATAATGCAGTAATATGCCTTATATAGCTCATACCTAGCAGTGAACTTAATATCATAAGATCTCTATCAGACAGTGAATTATTGATATCATAGTCTGGACTGGTGCTTGCAGGTTGTGCAGTGATATTGGCTGACTGGCTGCACTGCAGAGAGTGTGTGTGTGTGTTGTTGGGATGGGTGGGGATGCAGAGAATTGATACCCTGGTGGCTGGCTGTTCCGTTGCGCCAGTCAAAGCCCCACCCCCAACCTGGCCTTTCCCAACCCCCCACTAATCATTTACTGTCTCCACTCAGGCCATCCCTGGCTACGTAAACTGGCCACCCATGCACTTTTCTCCCTCTCCACTTTCACTAGTCTTCTGTCTCCTACTTTCTCCTGCAGTCGTCTCTCTGTTCTGCCTTTGTCTGCCTCCCTTCCGCTGATCGTCTCGCCTTTCAGACGGTGCCGTCACAAAGCAGGAAGGTCAAACTTTGCCCTAACCTTCCATCTCCCCACTTTCTCTTGCACACAGTCATTCATTCTGTCTGGATAGTCACTCCATCTTGCAGTCTGGTGTCTGTAGGAGACATTTCAACCTTAGGAAGCTTTTCAAGAACTTTTTCAGGAACCTTAAGCTTGTTTACAGGAACCAGGACTGATATTGGTTCTTGGGCCATAGTTACTATTATGGTGATGCTTGCTTTCTTCTAACCGAACTCATTCAAATTTGTCACAAGCTTCACAGAATGACTGGCCATCTTACCTGTTCTTTCCAAAAACATATGGTACATTTATGTCACAATCGATTACTAAAGCTATTATATTAGAGGTAGAATGATACAGTCAACAAAACAAAGCTTCTGCAATGGTTTAGTTTTTTTCATAATTAGCAAAGTAAAAATCATTGCAGTTTTTTTTTAATGTGTTTTAGGGGCAAGTCTAGAAATGGGTATATACAGGTAGTCGTTGACTTACGACCTATGCAACTTACGATCGACTTTACGACCATCTGGTTACGACTGGCGAGTGTTTCCCAGCTGAGCTAGCTGAGCGTACGACAGTTTCCGCCCCAGCTCTCGGCATCGCCCAGCATCCAGCCTCTCGCCACGCACGCTGCTCAGTGTGAGCAGTATCCCGGTACAGTAAACTTCTCCCGTGTCCGTTTGAAGCAATGGACCCAAACATAGAACGATTTGCAAGGATTGAACAGATGGTACATGACGCGCTTCATCCATATCGTGAAATTTATGAGGAGAAAAAGAAACAAACAATTCAGACGAGGCTTACCATGTTTATGAAAAGAGCAAATCCTCCCGCCAGCCCGAGCGCTGCAACAGCTGATGATGGTGTAGACGACCCACAGCCAAGCACCAGTCATGCCAGCGGTCACTAAGTTTTGTATTTTGCTATGTTTTACATTTGTATTTTGGTATGTTTCAAACTAAAATGGTTTCTATTTTTCACACCTGTATTTCATATTTTTTGTTTTGCACATATTAAACGAATTGTACTGTACGCAGTGTAGTATGCAGTGTTTGACTTAAACCAAATAATGAGCCACGGTAATGAAATAAGAAAATGTTGATAAAATAAGACTAAGATGATTACAATATCATTACACATCACAATATACTTACGTTCATTTAACATAGGCTGACTTACAACCAGATCGGTTTACGACCGGTCAGTCTTAACCAAACGCAGTCGTAAGTCGACGACTACCTGTGTGTGTGTGTGTGTGTGTGTGTGTGTGTGTGTGTGTGTGTGTGTGTGTAAAAACTACTATTGGTTTAAAAAGTTACCAGTAATGTTAATAACATTCACACAACACAGGAAAAGAGAATAAAAACAACACGACTTGTACCATCATTTCAAGTAATCAATCCTGTTTTCAGACAGTAGTAGGTGTGCTTCTTTTCTACAGGTTTCAGTGGTTTGTTCTTATCTGTGTTTTAGCCAGGACTACCAGCATGGTATCTTCCAGTCTATTGGGTTTAAAGAATTCCATGAGTACCTCACTGCTGGAGGAGACATCAGCCAGGAGGACCATGAGAAGCTAAAAAGTAAAGGTACGACTCAGTAAAACACCAAATACACATACAGTCATAAAAAGGTTTCTTATTAGAGTCCATTTTAGTACTTTTCATGTCTAGTGCTTTTCCATTAAAGTGCATGGTACACCTACTAATCTGAATCTCAAGCTATCTATAAGCTAGTACCTGTTTTCCATTGCACACTTGTACCCAGGAAAGTGTCTGGAGGTTGTGAATGGTGACCTCATGTTTTTTTTTTTTTTGACAAGATGGTAAACAAATATAACATGGGACACCAGATCTCACTGGATTTGCCTTCTCAATCAAACACACATGCTTGCTTTTCAGCATCCAACCAAATTGAAATTTTGCCAGAATACCCTCCTCCCATTTTAGCTAGACCTTTGCCAGTAACAGAATTATCTTATTCAGTTATCCATGTTTAAAATAACCATAGTCAATGGTAAAACAGTTTTGAGGGGGAGGGGGAGGATTGACACTTGCACACTGGCTTCATTGCATCATGCTCGCGAATAGCTTGTATTTCTTGTATTTCATATAAGCTTGTTTTCATTTTTAGTGAGCACACTCACGATCGCTGCTTTACTGCTTTACACTCTGTTAACGATACTGTTTAAACACCATAGACTGAGCTGTGAGAACTGACAACACTGAGCACAAGATTTTTTTTTTTTTCACATAAAGTAAGCTACTTTTACCAAAAGCATCCTATGGGCTAAGGCTAGGCATGATGTATGCCTACTGCCTGCTAATCCCCAAGTGTATTCAACAAGCGTGACAGCAACAGCTAGGTTTCTAGAATATTCTCATTTATGATTGGTACAACAAATGTGGTATTAATGTAGGATATCAATTCTGTTCACATTTGGGAAAACTATTGCTTTGCTATGAAATAAATCGATAAATGAACTTTTTTTTTTTAAGGAAAAAATAAAATGTGCTATTACTGCGAATGGGAGCTGTTTCCACGGTAACTCTGATACTGTCACCAGGCACAGGCCTAAAAGTAATACTAAAAACTAATGTGCCATTATGCATGGAAAAAGCAATATCTGACCCGAGTTACGACTCATGACAGTTCTCTGACAGTTCTGTCTGCCTATGAATGGCCTGCGCTATTTCTATCCATACATATTTCCTGCTTGGTACTCTTGGTTCCCTGGCAGAAAATCTCAAAACCTTACACACTACAAAACTTTAGTTGCTTGTGATCACTTGTCTGCTGTTGTACTGGTGCGCACACTACATGAGCACTTGTAGACTTTCACCTGGCGAGATCCTTGCCAAAGTGTGTCCAATCCACAAATCCTGCTTTCTCAGGAAAATAAACGATGTCTGTTTCCTCTTTCCTTTATTTATTACCTGTCTGTCACCTGACTTATTTATACTCCTGCTCCGAGGGGGGGAGGTATACTGGTTTACCTCTTTTGTCCATCCATCTATATCTCCATATTTCCGTCCATCCGAAACACCGTTTTTCTCAGCAACCCCAAATCATAGCCACTTGGTATAAAACTTAAGCTTGGGGTTCTATACCGTGTATACTGTTTTCAAGTCTGTCGTAAGTGAGCAGTAGCTCACAGTTGATCTTGTTTTGTCATGAAACAAGAAAGAAAAGTGGATTAAGAGAAAATGTAGTGGAAATATTCATTTGTGGAGATGCAGGCAGTGTATAGTGAAATTTTTTTTTTTACGCTGTGTCTTCAGGGATCATGTTGTGTTTGTATTTATTTTTGGTGTTAATAACCATTTGGGTATGACATGCCAAATGTTCTTATAGAAGCAGTATCACTGTGCTTACATTTTGTCCTCACTCCTACGCAAATAAACAAATGATAAACTGGATTCAGGGATTCAGTGCTGCAAGCGCCAAAGTATGAGCCATGGGTTTGATATTGTACTGTATCTCTTTTCTTTCCCTCTCACAGGTATTGAGGCCCTGAAGCAGGCAACACGGCGTTACGCTCGAAAGCAGAACAAATGGGTTCGCAATCGCTTCCTCAAAAGTAAGAGGAAATCTTTTACCAAAGCAAATGTTTCAGTGTTATCAGAATTCAGGCAGACAGCTTCTTGACCGGAGTGTATGCCTCATTTGTCTTGTGCTGTTCTCTTTATTTCGTGTGTAACAGTGAATCTAAGTGAGTGAGATGTTTGTCTACTGCACTGCTGCACCCTCGGTAGTTTCTGCGCTACTGGAGTACACTGCAAACATCACGGCAACCAGGGAAGCAGTAGCTCCCTGTCATACTTCCTGTTAATGCCTTACTTTCACAGAATCTGTTTTCCCTCCATCCGTTTCATGAGCTGCTCCGTTGATTGCATCAGTGCACAGAACATGCAGATTTCTGATGAGTGAATGCACTTGATGCGTATTTTCGGATCCTCAGTAAGGATTGGTGTCAGGAGTGTGAGTGTCTGTGTCTCAGCAGGTTCTGATGGCTAAGGCAAGCACATCTGCCTTAAATGAGACAGGATTCACACAGGCTATTAAACACACACACACACACACACACACACACACACACACACACACACACACACACACACACACACCAGTCACATGGACCTGACTTTCTGACTGTACAGAAAACCAGACAGAGAGTTGGGACACCTGGAGGGTTCATGCTGTTTCCTTACAGTCACTAAATTGGCACGTCGTTTGTCTCTCGGGTTGCAGTGGATGTGATTAAAAGATAAGAAATTGTAAAGTGCAAAAGCTAGATTAAGTGCATTACACAGAAGTGTTACTCAACCATACAAGGAGGCAGAACAGGTTCACTCATTCACAAGGCTAGACGTTCACACCTCCTTTGTTTTTTTTGTTTTTTTATACAGTTGCACTTCATGTCAATACTACACAGTAGATAGAACCAAAGATTATTAAGAGATTTGTTAAAGAGCTACAGGTCAATGAAAAACATCACAACATAGGTTTTCAGTGCTCTTCATGTTCACTGTGTTCCTCTTCTAGTGCTTTGTGCTGAAATTACCTGACCATCACACACTTTGCCTCACTTCTATTATTTTACCTCATGGTTCTGGCAACGAAGTGGAAACATGAAACAGGAACTGTAGTGTTTATGTTCAGATTTTTGGAACTCTATCTCTCTAAATCTCAGAGAAACCAAACCACCATGGTATAGTTCCTTTTGTCATTGTGTTCAGTCAGTCCCTGCTCTATATTCCCATTCCCTATAACCTACAAAGTGCATTTTGGTTACTGTGTATCCCCTAAACTACCTCTATCCAGATTTGGCACCCTGTTCCATGTTCAGTTTGTTCCTACAAACGGCAAAGTGCATTTGTGATTTGTGACTGCCGTGTGATTTGCATCTTCGAAGTGACATTGGCTTACGTTCAGATTGTCAGTCCAAATCCATGTTTTTGCACATTCAATCTGAATCCGATCTTCTTGATTGACTGTCCACAAGATATTGTGCATGATTTATCTCTCATGGTCTAAACCATAAGGTTTTATTAAATATATACCCTACTACTATGCCCTTGGAAGCACTAAAATACACTGGGAAAAAATAGAGCTACAAATGTCAACGTGATCTGTAATTTCTGGCACTGACATTGCCTCAACTGCAGATCACTCAAGAGATGTATACAGGACTTTTTTTTTAATCCCACTCATTTTTTTATTTGTACCTGCCTATGATCCTTTCTAATAAACTTAGTTAGTTCTATTTCCAAAAAAGAAAAACAAAGTAGCTTGATTTAAATCAGGGTCATGACCCTGACCAGGCAGTTACTAATCACTGCTGCATGTTCATGTTATTTGAGCTTCAAGTCTAACAGCTCGCTTGCCCCCACATGAAAGTAAATCTTCCAGCTCATACAACTTTTGTTTTTGTTGTCCGTGGGATTCTAGTCGACTACGTACCCTGTAGCATCTGGCAAATTTTATTAAAAAAAAAAAAAACAAGCAAAAAATGCATCTCCTCTTCATACCTGTATTTGTATCTTTTTTTTTTTTTAAATTAATTTATTTTTTATTTTTATTTATTTTTTAATTAACTCCACTGTTCTCAACACTGATGATGAATTTGTATTCGGTTTCACCCTACATTGTAGTGAATAGTATGTGATTTTGGACATATGGACCGTCTCTGCATTCAGCTGTAGCACTGATATCATGTTTAACCCTTGATTGGAGAGTCTTATCCCCCTGTGCAGTATGCTTCAGAGATGAGAAGGGGGAGTGAGCAAGTGTGATGAAGAAAATTTTTAAGGAGGTTTGGTCCTTTGTAACTTCATATCCTTGACACTCATTTTTCCTGTCTGTTTACAAACTCTTCACCCACCCATCCATACCATCCTCTTCACATTTCTTCCTGTAATGGCCCACCATCCTGTGGGACAGCCTTTGATCCGTTTCCCTTCCCGCTCTTTGACTGGATGTCAACCCTCCTCCCACACCGCCACCACTTCTTACTGTTCCACCACAATGGCTGGAGCGTGTCTCGGATTTCCTGTGCCATTCGTTTATCTTAACCCTCCCATAGCCATTATTGTTTCGCCAGCGCTGCATGCAGGCTGTGGCTGCAGAGACCAGTGTGTTGACGAAGGCCTGCTGTCCACTCCCTCAACCAATCCTGTTAGGGTTAAAGGCATGAATGGAAACTCTGGGTAAACCTGATTAAGTGTTTGTATCTCATGCCATATGGGCCTACACCCTGCTTCTCTTGGGCCACCATAATTCTTTCTTCAGGGGATCTTGGGGCACAGCTTGCAGTTGTTCAGTGAGCATGCAATGACAGAGTAGTACATTTTTTTTCATGGAGGTGGAGGTCAATGTGGTTGGAAATTGTGGTTGTTTTTTCTTGCTTTATTTTACCAAATGTTCTCAGAGTTTATTCACTGACACCCCTGTCTAGTTCTGTCATATCACATGATTCCCACTAAGCTAGCTACACTCTTTTAGGCCCTGTCCACACGGCAACGGATTCAGGTGAATCCGATAAAATTGTTTATCGTTTCGGCCTGGCGTACACACGGCACCGGCATTTTGGGTGCCCCAAAACGAAATCTTTTGAGAACGGGTTCCAGAGTGGAAAGATCTGGCAATGGCGCCGTTGTGAAGTTGTCTGGATGAGTAGAATGGATTTGTTTACGATGATGTCACAACCACATGTGCTTCACGCCAGGTAGAAGTGTAACGAACTCGATGCGAGTTGTCAACAAATCCTATAACTTGGTTCATGAAACGTGCTTACAAAATATTTTCACTGTGAATATTTATTGTGTAATGGTGCAAAGTGAGAGAGAGAGAGAGAGAGAGTCAATCCCGCCAGCAAAAATAGGGAAAGAAAGGAGCGATCTCACCTCTTCAGATGTTGGTTTAAGTCCTACAATACATTCCTCAAAAAGGGCGTAGAAGAACAAATTAATCCATCAACGTGTAGCATTCAATTTATTCCGGACCATTAAAGACGCCGCCTTCCGCGTAGAATCATACGTCATCTTCGCCGCCATATTGGATGGGTCAAAGCGGAGAATAAAGATGCCTCATTCATGTGCTGCGTTTAACTGTACCAACAGGTTTGCCGTCCAAACGAGATCACATGGGATTACCTTTCACAGGTGAGACTGGAAAAATACTTTTCATTGTATTTGGTCATTATAATGTAATTTTACGAACAGATTTTTCTGACTTTGTGGCTGATATGAAGTCTCGCGCATAATAGTTTATGCGCATGCGTCCTTACTTCTATTGTTCTGGTGTCTCCGAAGGGACCGTCTTACAGCGCCCCTAGAGGTGTGGCATGTGTATTGCATCATTTTCAGCAAGCGTTGCGTTGCCATATGTACCTGATATTTGACTGATCCGTTGCCCATGTGGACGCGATATTTTTTTTAATAACATCTCGTTGCCGTTGTCGTGTGGATGTAGCCTTAGAGTCCTGACCACAGATGTCGGTGTTATTGTTGAGTTTTTAAATTGATTAAGATTTAGGTTAATGGCTCAGTAGTTATGGTTCTGAGTTAGTGATTTCTTGCCAGTTCTCTGCTCTTGAGCAAGATACTTAAATCCCTCAACTGCTCTGATCAATTGTAAGTTGTTTTAAATAGGTGTCTACCAAAAGGATAATGTAAATGTAGTTTCCTGTAGAAAATGGTAGACTTTACAGTTGTTTGAAGAAGTCTTTATTTGTCACATGTACACTCAAGCACAAACTTGAGCATACAGTGAAATTCTTCCTCTGCATTTAACCCATCTGAGGCAGTGATCACACACAAGTGAGCAGTGAGCACACACACATACCTACTCAGAGCAGTAGGTAGCTATGTTACAGCGCCCGGAGAGCAGTTGTGGGTTAGGTGCCTTGATCAAGGGCATTTCAGCCCAATCTCAGGCCATGGCTGCCCCATGTTAACCTAACCTGCATGTCTTTGGACTGTGGGGGAAACCAGAGCACCTGGAGGAAACCCACACAGACACGGGGAGAACATGCAAACTCCACACAGAAAGGCCCCCGCTGGCCACTGGGCTCGAACCCAGAACCCTTTTGCTGTGAGGTGACTGTACTAACCACTACACCACCATGCCGCCAAGAATTTGGTTGATTTTGGCTACCTTTTTTTTTTTTTTTGACACATTTTTGAGACCAGTATGCCTGTCACATAGCCACCTTAGCCATCTGGAAGTGCTTAAACCAACACACATCAATATGTGGTTCATCAAATGCTTATTTGTTGTAATTGCACAGTTTTGCATCAGTAATTCTCCTTTGCATCTTTGGTCGTTGTTCACTTGGCTGCCTTTAAGCCTATAAGCTCTTTCACCTCCTTTCCATGCTGACCCACTACCCTACTCTTCACTCAGTCAGCTGACTTTCCATTACAACCGTGTTTACTGTTACACTGCAGCAGTCAGTTCTGGCTTTCCTTACATTGCTGTCACTGGAATCCTGACCTGCTTTTGTCATGGTTAAACCCCTCCAGCTTGGTGGCTTCGTGGGAGCCTCAGCAGATCCTCTCTAATCCAGTAGGTATTAGCAGACTGCCTGGTATTCCTTCGTGTAGGGGCAAGACCTCCTCACAAAGTCTTGGACACCATATAGGTGGCAGCACTGAAAACGAACCTAAAACAATAGTTTCAGTTCAAACATTTAGAACATCAAAAAATTGACAATGTTAAAAGCATTGACTAGGAATCCAAAATGCCCTCTGTCATTTGACAGTTTAAAATATATAGTTTAAAATATATAGTTTCTAATCTGTTGTGTGTCCCTGGTGAAGTGGGATTTTCCGATGGTAAAGCAGGCACTTCCCAAATATGGAAAGCCATCGAGACATTTAAAGATTTCTTAACAAAGGTAACTATTTCCAAATTTTTTATAAATGCCACTCATCGCACGTGCATTCATAGTGGTGAAGGAATATGGTGTCATTCTACAAAATAACATACAAAGACTATAGTTAATTTGATTTTACAAGTGCTGTGATTCACATTTTATGCTGTTGGCCATCAGATTATTCTAACCATATTTTATTGTATATGAAGGTTCATTAATCCAGTCATATTTTCATATACTCAGTGGCAGGTCAAACAGTTTGGATTTTAGGACTACAAGCTGAAATGTAGCCATGCAGATTTGCTGTTTAGTTTGAGCCAAGGCTACAGAATATAACATTATTTATTTATTTATTTATTTATTTATTTTTTTTTTTTTTATTGTGTTTCTAGTTATTGTGTCTAGCTTTTGGGTTGTGGTGTGTTGGCTTTGTTTTCCCCCCCCTGAGTGGGAAATACACAAGCCATGACGGTTTTTTTCCGGGGTGATAAGACAAGGTAAGATTAAAGCAGGTGACAAAAAGGGACCAGTGGCCTTGGTGAGGTTTCATACGTTTGGCAATGTGGAGGTACTCACTGTTCTTATGTTCTGGGAACGATAAATAAGTGTTTGGCACCCTCCAGCCAGTGTCTCCATTCTTCCAGCATGAGTTTTACAGCTAGCAGCTCTCATTACTTATGTCAAAATTCTGTTCTGCTGGGGAGAATTTTCTTGAGCAAAAGACTGCAGGACACATATTTGGCTTCTCGCCAAGGCGCTGCGACAAGATGGCTCCCGCCCCCGTTTGTGATGCATCCACCTCAACTATGAATGGTTTGGTTGAGTCCAGATGACAGAGTATGGGGGCCGTAATGAACGCGGTTTTGAGTTTCTGGAATGCCTCCTCGGTGGCCGTACTCCATGAGAGCCTTTTGGGGCCTTTCTTCAATAATGCTGTGAGTGGGATTGCAATTGAGCTGAAGCCTCTAATGGAAGTGCCTGCAGAAATTTGTGAAACTGAAGAATCGCTGCAGCTCTTTGATTTGTGCGAGGAGTAGGTCACTCAACTATGGCCCTCACCTTGGTGTTATCAATGGTTATGCCCTGCTGTCTAATAATGTAGCCCAGGAGAGAAATGGTGGGAGCATGAAGCTTGCACTTCTTTCCCTTGACATAAAGCTGGTTCTCCCAGTGATGGGACAGCACCTCCTTGATATGGTTAATGTGTCTCTAGAGAAGGGGATTAGATTAAATTATCCTCAATGTAGGCGATTACGAATTTCCCCAACATATCTCTCAGCGCATAATTAATAAAGCACTGGAACACCGGGGGGCACAATAAAGTCCATACTGCATGACCATGTACTCGTAGTGGCCCGAAGTGTTGTTAAAGGCCGTATTCCACTCAATTCCTGGCTCGGATATGGACCAGGTTATATATGTGTTGTGTGGGTCTAGTTTGGTAAAAACACGTGCGGTGTAGAACTATTCAAGAGCGGAAGGGACGAACGGGAGAGGGTATGGATATTTTACCGAAATCTGGTTCAACCCCTGGTAATGTATGCATAGGTGTAGTCTTCCCTTGCCTTTTATTTTTTCTCCACAAAAAAGAATTCAGCTGAGGCTGAAGAGGTGGAAGGTTGAATAGATCCCTCCTGGACATACTCTTCCATAGCTCTTTTGGGCAAGGGACAGCGGATATTACAGTACCAGTCAAAAGTTGGACACCCTTACTTATTCATAGGTTTTTCTGTATTTTGACTATTTTCTACATTGTAGAACAATACTGAAGACATCAAAACTATGAAATAACATATGGAAAATATATGGAATTATGGGATAAATTGTTTAAAAAACCCAAAATGTTTCATATTTTAGATTCTTCAAAGTAGCCACCGTTTGCCTTGATGACGCTTTGCACACTATTGGTGTTATCTTGACCAGCTTCACGAGCAGAGGTGGAAAAACCCGGGTGCAGAAAGTAAAAACCCTGCCACATTTTTGCTCCAGCCAATTCAATGAACCAGCTGATCCTAATTACCACATCCCCTAAGCCAGGTTGATGAGCTAATTGGTGAAATCACCTGTGTTGAGAGCACAGGCAGAAGGAAAACCTAAGCAGGACTTTTACTTTGTCAATCCAGTTTTTCCACCTCTGTTCACGAGGTAGTCACCTGGAATGCTTTTCAATTAACAGGCATGCCTCATCAAAAGTTAATTAGTGCAATTTCTTGCCTTCTTAATGCGTTTGAGCTCAAATAGGTAAATAACAACAATACCATAAATAGCCCTATTCCACAACTGTAGTAATCCATATTATGTCAAGAACCGCTCAACTAAGTAAAGAGAAATGACATCCATCATTACTTTAAAGGAACAGTCCACCGTACTTCCATAATGAAATATGCTCTTATCTGAATTGAGACGAGCTGCTCCGTACCTCTCCGAGCTTTGCGCGACCTCCCAGTCAGTCAGACGCAGTCAGACGCGCTGTCACTCCTGTTAGCAATGTAGCTAGGCTCAGTATGGCCAATGGTATTTTTTGGGGCTGTAGTTAGATGCGACCAAACTCTTCCACGTTTTTCCTGTTTACATAGGTTTATATGAGCAGTGACATGAAACAAGTTCAGTTACACAAATTGAAACGTAGCGATTTTCTATGCTATGGAAAGTCTGCACTATAATGACAGGCGTACTAACACCTTCTGCGCGCTTCGGCAGCGCATTGATATCTGAGCTCCGTATCAATGCGCTGCCGAAGTGCGCAGAAGGTGTTAGTACGCCTGTCATTATAGTGCGGACTTTCCATAGCATAGAAAATCGCTACGTTTCAATTTGTGTAACTGAACTTGTTTCATATCACTGGTCATATAAACCTATGTAAACAGGAAAAACGCGGAAGAGTTTGGTCGCATCTAACTACAGCCCCAAAAAATACCATTGGCCATGCTGAGCCTAGCTACATTGCTAACAGGAGTGACAGCGCGTCTGACTGCGTCTGACTGACTAGGAGGTCGCGCAAAGCTCGGACAGGTACGGAGCAGCTCGTCTCAATTCAGATAAGAGCATATTTCATTATGGAAGTACGGTGGACTGTTCCTTTAAGACATGAAGTATTTTATTAATAAAAATAAATTAAAATTTTTTTATTTAATCAGTATGTCCAAACTTTTAACTGGTACTGTATATGGCCAAGCAGCGGGGTGATACCTAGAAGGAGGCTGACAGAGCAATCGTATGGGCGGTGTGGAGGTAAGCTGCTAGATTTGGTCTTACTAAAAATGCTGCACAATTTGAGGTATTCCTCTGGGATGTGTACAGCAGAATGCTGGTCAGGGCTCTTGATTAAAGTGGTAACTCATTCTCACTCTGCTAGGCTCAGGCATGTGTGGCTGATCGGCATCGGCTCCGGCAGATCACGCCTAGAGACAGGGTGTGTGGAAAGGTGTCAGTTCCACTCTTGCAGCAGGTTGTCCAGGCAGATGGCAAGGTCGATGAGTGAGTTGAGTGTTGCCTTTTTGTCATGACATGCCAGCTCAGTGAGGACATCATGGTCGCATCCTTGGGGGAACCATGGCTTTCAGTGCCGGTTCGTTACTCTCCACCCTGCTAGCCTGTGAAACTCTAAGGTGTAATTGGCTGCTCTTCGCCTGCACTGCTTCATGGCTAGCTGTGACATTCCTGACCTCCTTTCCACTCCCACAGCATAGTAGTCCAGCTGAATGCCTTGCCAGTGAACAGACTGAAGAACTGCGCTATTTTGGCCTGGTCAGAGACGCCCTCCTGGACAAAGTACAGGTGGCACTGGAAGAGGAAGTCCCAACACTGTGAAGGCTCTCTTGTGAACTTGTCTGGTCAGGTGACGAGGGGCTGAGCAGGTGTGACAGCAGTTGGCGGTGCCACTAGTGCGGTATACTGGGTGGTGACTTGGGCGTGGGCCAACATGAGCTGCTGAATTTGCTTGGTCATCTCTGCTTGCCAAGGTGGTGACCTTGGTCTGTGGCATCCATATTATGTGGTGAAGCAATCTGTCACAGATCACACAGGGAGAGACAGACACAGAGGCAGACTAGGATGCAAGTGCGGTGCTGTTCTTTACTTCAAACAATGCAGGCAAACAAATCCAAATCAGCACACAGATGTCAAGGTCAGGGACAGGCATTCGATGAGATTATTCGATACAACATTCGATGGGATTATTTGAACTCAGGGTCAGGGACAGGAAATGGTCAGGTCACAATCCAAAACTTGTGAAACAGAGAATTTAAAAAAAGGTCAAAATCAGGGTAATAATACAGATGCTGAACTACTGTGTCATAAAATGCGAATGTGTGGAGAGTTCCAGTATAGTCTCTGGCATGGTGTGTGATGAGAAGCAGGTGTGTATGGTGAGTTGGCGCGAGTGAGGTTTTGTGATGAGTGCTGGGAATTGGAGTTCATGTTGGCCATGATTGTATGCCAAGTGTGCTCATGGGAAATGGAGTTTGTGGCGGATTCTGGTGCTGATCTGACAAAAATCGAAAGCCCAGGAGCAAAGAGGAAAGTTTTGCTACTCTCAGTTGGCCCAATTTTTAGGGTTTTATTTATATTTTTAAAGAATTTGGCTTATTGCAGTGTTTACTATCAATAGTCCATGAGGTTCTATACATTCAGATACATGAATTTCTATAATTTTCATCAACCCATTTCAGCATACCTATTTATCAGTTAAATTCTTTCAACCCTGTATGTAGACCTAGAATTTTTACTTCAAGAAAATTTTACTTCTTTGTTTGAGAGTATTTTCTTATTTAATACCCACCAAAATGGACAGAATCCAGCATTTCTTCCTGAAATACTTATTACATACTCATGAGCTTATTACACAAGCTTTCATGCGCTATAGTTGAGATTTGAGATTTAGCCACAGAAAAATTGACAGTGACCCATCATTTTAGAGTTCATGCTTTGTTTTATAGTTAATTACAACCGTTTTTCATAGTTTTAAAACAAGTGCAAAAGAAGTATGCCATTAATGATGTGTATTGATGTGTATTTATGCTGAGTCATCTTTCTAGCAACAAGTGATGGTTAATCAAAATATTAGGAAAGACGTTTCAGTATGCATTGCATCGCTCCTGTGAAGGACGGCCCTATGAGGACAGTTGAGGGTTATACCTGGAGGATGCTCTGGACTCTTACAGTAACGCTTTTATGGCTGAGGACGACAGTTGACTTGCTAACTTTAGGACTGCAGTTGTCATGAACAGTTTTGCACTCAAGTTTCCATCAATGAAGAGTTTATAACATCAACGAAACTGTCTTCATGTTAAAACTGTTAATGTTATAGTCTTGCTGTCTGTTGTTGCCCAAATGAGGATGGGTTCCCTTTTGAGTCTGGTTCCTCTCGAGGTTTCTTCCTCATGTCGTCTGAGGGAGTTTTTCCTTGCCACCGTCGCCACAGGCTCGCTCATTGGGGATAGATTAGGGACAAAATTAGCTCATGTTTTAAGTCGTTCAAATTCTATAAAGCTGCTTTGCGACAATGTTTATTGTTAAAAGCGCTATACAAATAAACTTGACTTGACTTGAGTATGCTTAAGCAATTGAAATTAGAACCTGAGATCTCAAATGTTCATTTTTTTGACCCCTGAATATGCAAATTGTGAAAATTTCAATAGTGTTTGAACCTTTCTAGTGAGTGTATTAGAGACTCCAGGAGTCAATTATTCGATGCATGGGGAAAGTCCTTCCTGACTCTGATATTTGCAAATGCGCTTGGTTGGGTGTATATTGAATTGTAAGTGTTTCAGAGCTCGATAGGCCAGTGTTATGAAGGCCTTGCTTGGAGTGAAAGAACATCCTTATAATAGTCTGTCTGTGTGTGTAACAGAGAGGAATTCAGGAGCAGTGAAGAGGAGAGCTATGTTCATGCATTCCAGGAGTTAATTGATAATTCAGTCAATCACATATACTCTTGTTCAACTGAGAGTATCTTTGTGTGTAGTTTGGTGTGTGTGGGGATGGATTTGGTGTTGTTGTGTGTCAGGTGTGTCAGCTGGGGTGAGTGTTAAGTAACAACCTTGCACCTATTTGTCAGCTTGAGTGGAAATTTGAGTAGGACGGTGCACAGAACAGGTGTGACATTGTGACGGGTGTTTCCTTCCATGCCACATGCCTCCTTCATGCTGCTTTTAGAAGCTTGCCATTACAAAACCATACTGTACGGAGAACACTTCTCAATGTTCAAGTCTGTCAGCTGTCATAGTGTGTGTGTGTGTGTGTGTGTGTGTGTGTGTGTGTGTGTGTGAGTGAATGTTCTCTTCTAAGCACGGATGCAGCAGGTGGGAAGATGTCAGTCTGTGCCTTTGCCATGCTCAGGCTGTAAGCTGTGCCAATCTCTGTACCCTGAGCTGCTGTCCTGCCATCTCCTACCAACTCTTGTGGTTGACACTCGAGAACTCTGTGGTCAAAAAGCCTCATTTATCTCCTGTCTTCCCCATTCACATCCAACTGGATTATTTTACTTCGATTTCACTGAGATTTGAAGTTAAAAGGGGCTGCTCCATCCAACATCTGCTGTCCCTCGGGCGAGCTCCACCGCCCTTCTATCTTAACCTTTCCAGCTCTCAGAACGACAGAGGGGAGAAGTTAAAAGAAGTGAGTAGAAAAGAGAGATATGCTTCCTCCACTTCACACATTGCTCAGGTAGGCCAGGTGCTTCAGTGCAGCAGTCCCACCTGCTGCCTCTTGTCTGAAGAGGATAAAAGAGGACAAAAAGAGTGCTGGCTGAAAAGAGAAACCCAATCTTTGATTAAGAGCAGCAGCAGGCGGGAGACAACATGGGACAACAGGGTGGCGAGGCGTGCTCTACACGAGCCAGCTGGGGTTGAGCGTGCACGTGTGTGTGAGAGAGAGAGAGGGAGAAAAACAAAGAGAGCTGTTGAATACCATGAAACATTAGGGCTGGGATTATAACCAATCTGGAAAAATTTACAAATTTGTACAAAATAATTAAGAAATGTCTGTCTTGTGTATTTTACTTCTTCTGTTTGCGCCAGTACAAGTATTAAAGACTTAGTCACTTAAAGGGGAACAGAGGGCAATATATAGAGTAAATATAACAATAAAACACACATTACCGAACCTTGTTCAAGACTTACAAAAGTTTTTTGTTCTAAGGTTGGAAAGTTATAGTGTTTTGAAAGTAGCTCGAGCAAACTATTTCCGCAGTTTGAACAGCCTGCCATGATATTAATTTTATCCAATCAGAATGCACGTTCATTTTCTCTGCGTAACACTCATGACGTATGTATGTGCCCAGTTGTGTTGGCTCATTGAGGTTGGGACTAGCACGTGTGAATCGGAAAGTAGGATGAATTGTAAGTGATCGGCTACACAATGCCACAGTGTGTTGCTTTCGGGTGTAATAATAAATAATAATTACCTGTTTCTGCCTCTTGCGACGATTTCGCAAGTCCATGGGTGGTGCCTATCTCATTGCAGCAAATAAATTCTGCTGGACTCGTGAGCAACTCCACGTTACATTTTCCGCACGAGCACCACGCCGTGTCACCTGCACGCATACGCTCTGCCCCACGCTCGCCATGCCCATGGTCAGCATCAGTCTCATCCTCGCCATCATCTGAGCTTTCTTCTCTTCTTTCTTCATCACCGGAGTCGAGAGTACCTCTCCTAGGTTCAAACTGGTACCCTTCTAAGCCATAGCCTGCTTGCAGTGTGTCTTGCAGGATCTCTTCGTATGATTCGACAGAGCTGTTGCTTTCACTTGATGCGCCTGACGCCATGATTACACGCTTCTCTCCTAGTGCAGTGGGTAGGGCTGATGTCACGGTCTTTTAAAAATGGCGACTCTTGTGCCGTTTAGCATACCGACTATTATATTTACAATTACCAAGATATTTCGTTGTTTTCTAGTATATAAATTTGATAGAATACTTAAGAATACGTTACTTTGTCACATCAGCAACTGTATATATTATATTTGGTACCCCTTTAAATGAAGAAATATCCTTAAAGGCATAATAAATAAATAATACAACCTCATTTACCAGTTTATTCATTACACCTACATTGTTTCTACACTTTTTAGCATTTTTATCAGGCACACCTATATACAGGTGTGCTTTGTAACTGAATGTACCCTTCGATTTCTGTGCACAATTCGTCACCCCCTTTACCCCATCTAGCAAAGAAAAGTGACTGTGTAATACAATGCACACACATGCTGTAAACAGAAAAGGACAATTAAAGGCGGTCCTCTTCCTCGCATGCGCAGACACACTGTCCTTGACAGGGTTTTGGGAGATAAGTATTTTATGAGTCGCCATTATTTCTTCAGATTTGCATATGTATTTGCATATAAATGATAGTCACGTTTTATTGCAGTTTGTGTTAAAGAAGAAGCTGCACCATCCCTATTTATTCACTCTGGTCTTTCAGGAAAGTGTGGAAACCCCCTATTTAATCCCAAAGGCCTTGGGATCAGTAAAGAACTCGAACCTGTTGTTGGTTTGCACAAGTTTGAAGACTGATACTTTCTCTGTGGGAGAAACTATTGTGAACAGTGTGTGAATGATTTATTTATTTATTTTGGCACTGCTGGATTTCTGTTTCACCTGCCTTGAAATCAGCGCTAAAGGGCTTCATTCCGAGTCAAGTTTTATTAAGGGACTTCCTATCTATTAAAACCTGGACAAAGCCGTTGAAGATATTTGAATACACAAACGTACTTCAAGGCTTGCTTTGAATATGTCTGGCCTTTTACACAGTAAGATGGGGTTATACAGAAGGCAATACTCTTTTTGCCTTTATCAGTTATCAGGAAGTAATTAAGCTTTTTTTTCCAACTAAAGTACTAGAATTAGGTGTAATAAAACTGAACTGTGTGGATTAGGCTTGCTTTGATAAACTAAAATCCATTAATCATTAGTCCTTAAGAGGAATTGCAGCTGTTTGATTTTATCAATAGGATTTTTCCTACTGATTGGCCACCCACTTGGTGAAACTGGGCACTTGGACAATGCAACACAGTGCTAATTAGCTTAAAGGTTGATGTATCAGAAAGTTTGTTCCATTCTGTAATGCCTCTTTTGATTTCCTGCTGTTGGAGTAGATTAACCTGTAACCGATTTGGATAATTGAGCCATTGGAGCTAATATGATTAACACAAGAAGTAAGCTTCATTGAGGCGCAAAGGCAGTTAGTTCATAGCAATCTGAGCCTTCATAATAAAAACTCGAACCAGCCGGTGCCAAGGTTTTGCGTTCTGATTCTGAAGTATTTTTCTTCCCCAAAGCAAAAATTGCATCTCATGATTTCAACCTAAAAGCATGTGTAGTATTAAAAGTATTTCACCTTCAGTCCAAGTTTTGATAAGACGTAGCCTAAGTAAACAGTCTCAACAAATGGGCATTTCAAGCTGTTTCTTTCTTCATGTGGATGTTCGTTTTCCTTGTGTCATTACCAGCTGGTGTTGTCTTTCTGCGTGTAGATAAATTCCTACCTCTGGGTCATTTTCTCTCTCTCTCTCTCTCTCTCTCTCTCTCTCTGTCTGTCTGCAATGCGAATGAATCATTAGTGAGAGTGGAGGCTCTGGCAGAGCCGGATTCTGCCAGTCTGACTGCTGACTGTGCCAGAATGCTGAGGGAGCTTATGGAACTGTTGCAACTCAGCAAGTTAATGTTTCTTGTTGGTCCAGTCTGTACAGTGATGCACATAGCTCTGCTTTAATGCTGTCAATTCCCCCCCACAAGTTTTCACTTTTCTGATCACTTCTCAGTTCTTATGCTAACTCAACTGTCTTGGATTTCTACGGGTGTGCACTAATGGTTTAAAAAAAAAAACAGAAAAAATATGATGGTTTAAAAAATACTGTGCTTGAAGACAAAGTTTTATTGAGACCTTGGAAATGTAAGGTTCTATCGGATATTTTTTTGGGGGGAAAAAGAATTAATATTTGAAACAATATTTTTATTAAAGTTGCCATGCGTGCTATATGAACATATTGACTAAAAGTAAATAAAGAAAGTAAATTTTTTTGGGAAAAAAGAAACAAATCTTTAGCCATATTGGGGATTAAAACATTGGCTCATTATCTTAAAATCGCAGACTTAAAAATCAGCAACAACCTTATCATTCTCGATATTGACCTTTGCTGAGGTTTTGAACAGTGGAATAATATCCAGGGTGTTTAAAAAAATGTATATTATTTGAGATGTAAATATCCCAGAAAATACACAGTCTAGGTAAATGAAAGTGAACAGGCTTAATGTTGAGCAATATAATATTTATTCCTCAAAATTTGAATGAGAAATTCTAAGGTATGTGGATTCCATGAACGATTTCACAAATGTTCAGTATGCTTGCCGCCTGAGACACGGCACACGTCAAGTCGGTAGTCCAGCTCCTGCCAAACACGCTGCAGCATGTCTTTGGTAACAGTCTTTTATGGTAACAGTGCATTTTTTAGAGAATTCTCTCATAAATACATGCTGTACAGTCTTGTTCGACTGTGTTCAAGTGTACTCTAACACACAAAACGCCTTTTCCTTTTCCAGTGAATGGCATTTCTATACCTAAAAAGATAAAAACAAAAAACAAACAAAATTTTGACCTGTTTCCACACATGCTGTTAAAATTGAGGTCAGTTGAACGAGAATTGGCAAAGTTATTAGATTGTGAAATATCAAATTTTTTGAAACACCTTGTATAATAAGAACCCCTAAGTTCAGAGATGTTTTCTTTAAAATTGCCCCCCAAAAAATTAATGATGGGGGGTGGGGGGGGGGGGTGGACTAGTACAACATTTAATGTTAATGTTATATACTTGTGGAGTTACTGACACCTGGTGATACTGAGAAAAATGTATTTTAAAGTGAATAGATCACTATTTCCATGTTATATCATATCCATCATACCAGCTGTACTTGTGCCACCATCAGCTTCTTTAAACCGCTGGATGCCTTAATTGTGTTCAGCCTCATGTACAGCCCCAGAAACCCTGCATGCATGATAGCATTCTAATTAGGTTAATGTTGGTCTTGTGGGAACACAACTTGATTGTACAAAGTAGGAATAATTGAACTAAACTAAATCTCGGCTGCTTCCCAGTTGTCCCATTCTGATCAAATCCCTTCAGGATGGCATTAAAATGAATACTCAAGGTTAAGGCTGAAATATACAGTATTTTTCTAAAATTACCCTGTGTGTATGATACAATATAAAATCATCATTTTCTTTTGGCTGATCCCGTTAGGGGTCACCACAGTGGATCTGTTCCGCATGTTTGATTTGGCATGGGTTTTACAATGGATGCCCTTCTTGATGCAACCCTCCCCAGTCTATCCAGGCTTGGGACCGGCACTAAGTATGCACTGGCTTGTACCACCCCAGTGGCTGGGTATTTTACCTAATCCACATGTCTTCGAACTGTGGAGGAAACTGGAGCACCCGGAGGAAACCCACACAGACACTTGGAGAACACGCAACCTCCACACGGAAAGGCCGTCATTGGCCGTGAGTTTCGAACCCAGAACCTTCTTGCTGTGAGGCGACAGTGCTAACCACTACACCACTGAATATAAAATAAAATAAAATGGTGAGGGATGTCTTTCTTTGCCTCTTTTCTTTTCCTCACTTTTGCCTGCATGGCATAGCAAGCTGGGAGTCTCAAATAAAGGGATATCAATTAAAGGTGCTCATTAGAATATCGGCCTACATCCGAGTCACATTCTGCTCGGAGTTCTCAGTGAATTTAGCTGTTTTTGACCCATTTGCTCTGTCCTGTTTCAAGTTTGCTATGAAACAAATTGCATATTTTACACTATCTAAAGGAGCTTTACGGTTGTTTTTGCTCAACAGGTTTTGCTCACTTATTAAATGTAAATAGAATGTTTATTAGGAAAACACTATTAGGAAGATCTTCCTTTGTTTGTACATGGCATTCATTTGTTGCTGTAGTTTCTTACCCTGCGTTCACACCAAATGTGGCAAGAGCGTCAAAATTTGCTCTCGCCACCCTGCCAACAATGCTGGGAAGTTTGCGGACACTCTGTGACGTAGATGAAATAGGCAGTTGTTCAGAATGCCTTGTCTTGCAAAGTTTTTTTAAAAGGGCCACAAAGAAAACACACGTCAACTTGAATATCTTAATAAAATAATTTTTAAAATACAATTATTTAAATAATTAAGTTAAATTAACAATACTATGTGGGAGAGCGGGTTGACTTTGTTTTTACTTGTGTATGTTTTTTTTGTTGTTGTTTTTGCTTTGTTGAAAATTTAAAAAAAAAATCAACAAAAGTGACTGCTTTCATCTTAGCATATCCAACGTACACTTCTCGTTTTGTAATACCTGCAGTTTGACAGTATCATTCAAGTCATATGTAAGTGAATACCCAGCACTCTTTTGCATCTTGTGGCGCTAATTAGCATGTCATCATCTAACACTGTCTCTGCCTGCGGCGGATTACACACTAATATGAGATCTTTCATAGTTTCCTGTTATGTGTAGCTTTGTTAAGGTCGTTGATATTGAGACCAGACCATTGGTATATATTGTCTCGCCAACGCTTTCTCGATCTTCCTCTGTTCCGTTTGCCTTCCATCATGCCTTCGACACAGATCTTAGCAAGTCCTGTTTCTGCCCGTTTTACATGACCAAAGAGTTTGAAAGTTTTGCTCTTGATTACATTCATTATGGGAGTTATTTTAGTAGCTTCAAGAAGATCCTCAGTTTTGATGTGGTCTGTTAACCTGTGGTTTGTCATGAACCTCAAAATGTGGTTTTGAAATAGTCTCTATTTTTCTGCATAGGTTTGTTGTCCAGTTTACACATTCTAGTCCATAAAGGACGACTGGTAAAACATGTGTTGTAGATTTTGTTTTGATTTACAGTGGGGCAAAAAAGTATTTAGTCAGCCACCAATTGTGCAAGTTCTCCCACTTAAAAAGATGAGAGAGGTCTGTAATTTTCATCATAGGTACACTTCAACTATGAGAGACAGAATGGGGGGAAAGAATCCAGGAAATCACATTGTAGGATTTTTAATGAATTAATTGGTAAATTCCTTGGTAAAATAAGTATTTGGTCACCTACAAACAAGCAAGATTTCTGGCTCTCACAGACCTGTAACAACTTCTTTAAGAGGCTTCTCTGTCCTCCACTCGTTATCTGTATTAATGGTACCTGTTTGAACTCGTTATCAGTATAAAAGACACCTGTCCACAACCTCAGACAGTCACACTCCAAACTCCACTATGGCCAAGACCAAAGAGCTGTCAAAGGACACCAGAAACAAAACTGTAGACCTGCACCAGGCTGGGAAGACTGAATCTGCAATAGGTAAGCAGCTTGGTGTGAAGAAATCAACTGTGGGAGCAATTATTAGAAAATGGAAGACATATAAGACCACTGATAATCTCCCTCGATCTGGGGCTCCACGCAAGATCTCACCCCGTGGGGTCAAAATGATCACAAGAACGGTGAGCAAAAATCCCAGAACCACACGGGAGGACCTAATGACCTGCAGAGAGCTGGGACCAAAGTAACAAAGGCTACCATCAGTAACACACTACGCCGCCAGGGACTGAAATCCTGCAGTGCCAAACGTGTCCCCCTGCTTAAGCCAGTACATGTCCAGGCCTGTCTGAAGTTTGCTAGAGAGCATTTGGATGATCCAGAAGAGGATTGGGAGAATGTCATATGGTCAGATGAAACCAAAATAGAACTTTTTGGTAAAAACTCAACTTTTTGTGTTTGGAGGAGAAAGAATGCTGAGTTGCATCCAAAGAACACCATACCTACTGTGAAGCATGGGGGTGGAAACATCATGCTTTGGGGCTGTTTTTCTGCAAAGGGACCAGGACGACTGATCCGTGTAAAGGAAAGAATGAATGGGGCCATGTATCGTGAGATTTTGAGTGAAAACTTCCTTCCATCAGCAAGGGCATTGAAGATGAAACGTGGCTGGGTCTTTCAGCATGACAATGATCCCAAACACACCACCCGGGCAACGGAGTGGCTTTGTAAGAAGCATTTCAAGGTCCTGGAGTGGCCTAGCCAGTCTCCAGATCTCAACCCCATAGAAAATCTTTGGAGGGAGTTGAAACTCCGTGTTGCCCAGTGACAGCCCCAAAACATCACTGCTCTAGAGGAGATCTGCATGGAGGAATGGGCCAAAATACCAGCAACAGTGTGTGAAAACCTTGTGAAGACTTACAGAAAAGGTTTGACCCCTGTCATTGCCAACAAAGGGTATATAACAAAGTATTGAGATGAACTTTTGCTATTGACCAAATACTTATTTTCCACCATAATTTGCAAATAAATTCTTTAAAAATCAGACAGTGTGATTTTCTGGATTTTTTTTTTCATTTTGTCTCTCATAGTTGAGGTATACCTATGATGAAAATTACAGGCCTCTCTCATCTTTTTAAGTGGGAGAACTTGCACAATTGGTGACTGACTAAATACTTTTTTGCCCCACTGTGTAAAGAAGAGTCCTTTGAGAAGTTAAGAGATCTTTTGTTTTCATTAAAGGCAGCCCAGCCTAAACTTATTCTGTGGTTAACAGAAGTAGACCCAGCATTAGTGCATAGTTAACATGTAATTCCCTCCTGTTTTCACAATATAGTGATATTATGCACTTCACCAACTCTCTTGAAATGACTATAATTTCTCACATCTTGGTCCATGCTTCATGTTTTTTAATGTATTATTTCTGTATGCAGACAGGGACACATCAGAATAATGGGGAAACCTGCCACCTCCATGGTAGGCTACTTGGGAACGGTTTGAACAGAACCAAAATTTACACGACAGTGTTCTCTAGGATTCTTTAGTGCTGAGCTCATCTCAATTCTGATTGGTTGCTGTTGAACCGTTTCATAGATTGTTACCATAAAGTTGAGAGATGCTGGCTCACATAGAAAGTGAATGGTCGTTTTGATGCTCTTGCTGTGTGTGGTGTGAACGTAGGGTTCTAAGTTTTTTTTTGTTGTTGTTGTTTCTGCTTCTTTCCTTCAGGACCAGGTAGCAGTGTTCCACCTGTCTATGGCTTAGACGTGACAGATGTGTCCATCTGGGAAGAAACGGTCCTCATTCCTGCCCTAGACATTCTGGACAGCTTTTGCAAGGTGTATTTTCTATTTCTGCCCCCCTTTTTATCCTGTCATCAAATGATATGAGATGTTTATCCTGAATGACCCGAAACATGATATTTGGAGTTTGCTTATAGAGGCTTGTTGATTTCTTGCCAGTCTTGATATTGTAGGCTGAGCAAATGTGGTAGAGTTAATGATGGCATTATTTATTTGTTCTTTTTAATGCTGTACTTGTATCTGACCTCCATCAGATGTAGATTGCCAGTGATCACTTATTATTTATGGAAAGATCACATCATTTGTGTATAAAATTGATTGCCAGCTTACACAAATGGCAGTTGATATTGTTGTTTCAGTTTAAATACATTGACATGGAGCGCTTGAACTACTTTACTTCGTGTTAACTTCTCCAGGGAGAACAGCCATCTGTTGAGCCAATCACAATTGAGGGGGTGGGACCACGGAACAAGCGGAGCCACCACACATGTGAACTGTGTGATAAAGTAATCATCGGTGACCTGGAGTGGACAGGTGAGCTCTTTTACCTCAAAGTGATTTCAGGGATCAGGATCAGAACTTTCGGATGTTGAAAATTAATTCAGTTTGGGCTGGTAAGAGTAACGCCGCTTCACAACACCCCTTAGTCAATTATTTATTAACTTATGATTAATTGCTGTCATTATCATTGAATAATTTTAAAAACACTTCATCAATGAGCCAGTTTGTAATTTTGCTTCAACCAATATTAGCTGGTGATCCAACAAAAACCAGCCAATCAGACAACAGAGCTATGTTGTTTTACTTAACAATAGAATTGTTGCAAGTCGTCAGTTTGATATCTCCACCCTCCTGCATCAGAAATCTAGAATTTCAAGTTTTTGTTTAGGCCTGTTCATTTTAATATGGTCAAAGGTTATCCACAGATGATCCACTATTGCTCAGAGTGTCATTTATCTTCTCGTTCAGCTCATCTCAAGTCTAAAAGCCACTTGCATCATGTCCGGAAGAAGCGGAGAGCTGAGGAGACCTCTGAGCATCAACAGGGTATTGGGTCTGAATTCTCTTCCAAAGCAAAGTGTCAGAGACAGGCAGGTACTACTCCTCACACACCAGGCTCTGAATTGGGCGTACTCGAACCAGGAACACAGAGGAACCGTGATAACGAAAGACAGATTTCTGAGGAGTCCTAACCTGTGTGAATGAGCGAAAGGATTTTCATTTTACAACTTGTGCCAACTGATGCCTCAGGAGTACAGACCTGCATGGACTGCATTAGAGTGGCCTTGAAAACTACACAGATTATATGATCTTTTCTTTTTTTTCCCCTCTTTGTCTAGACTGAGCCATTTCAGTCTATTTTTGCCTGAATTGATACAATATCCACATTGCTCTGAGTGAAATCTCTGCGGGACATCGTGGAAGTTCTAATGGAAATTGTTGTTGGATGGAAAACCATTTTTGAGTTTTTAGCTGGAAAAAATATCTGAGCTTTACAGAATTGCACTCTAGCTTTTTTAAATCTTTTGTCTGGCTTCACAAAGGCCCAGTAGACTTCTGTTTTCTTGCACAAATGCTCGGTCCTGATGTCAAGTTTAGTTTGAGTATATAATGAACATCACATGGTACATTTTATAATTAAAGTGCTTTGCTATTTTAATCCTACTTCTTTGCCTGTACTGTCGTGTGTGTGTGTGTGTGTGTACATATACAATACCAGTCAAAAGTTTGGACACACCTCCTAATTCAATCTATTTTTTAAAAATCAATTAAGTCACTTCATGTCTTAAGGTAATGATGGATGTCGTTTCTCTTTACTTAGTTGAGACATAATATGGATTACTCCAGTTGTGGAATCGGGCTGTTTACTGTATTTGTATTATTTACTGTTTGATCTCAAATCATTAAGAAGGCAAGAAACTAATCCACTATTTAACTTTTGACAAGGCATATCTGTTAATTGAAAAGCATTCCAGGTGACTACCTCCATCAAGCTGGTTAATGCCAATAGTGTGCAAAGCGTCATCAAGGTAAATGGTGGCTACTTTGAAGAATCTAAAATATGAAACTTTTGGGGTTTTTTTAACACTTCTTTTTGTTTACCACATAATTCCACATGTGTTCCATGTGTTATTTCATAGTTTTGATGTCTTTAGTATTGTTCTACAATGTAGAAAAATAGTCAAAATACAGAAAAACCTATGCAGGGTAGGTGTGTCCAAACTTTTGACTGGTACTGTATATACAGTACTGTGCAAAAGTCTTTGGCACATGCAAAGAAATGCTCTAGGACAAAGATGTCTTCAAAAATATTGATATAAATTTTCTACACTTAAAAAAAAAAATACTATAAAGAGCAGTAAACAGTAAGAAATGAAACAAAGTAAATATTTCATGTGAAGACCTTTTCCCTTAAAAAAAAAGTAGTCTCAGGTGCAATGAGTGCAGTTTTATAAGGAAATGAGCTGTAGGTTTTACTGAGCATCTTACAGAAGCAGCCACAGTTCTTCTGGACACTGTGACACTTGCGTCTTAATTTTGCAGCAAAACACAGTAGCATAACACAGTTATGTTTTTGTCTGAAAAGTGGTCTCATAATATCCTGCTTTCTTTACTGTCGTACAAACATTTTTCTCTAACATTTCATTTTGTCCTGGAAAGCTAATGTTTGGAAATTTAAACTGTGTTTGTACAGACTCGATAATGTAGAAATCATAAAATGGAAATCTATAACAAAGTTTGTACTAAATAATACGCCGTGCCTCAGACTTGCGCAGTGCTGTATATCCTTGGCTCAGGTTAGAGGGTGTGTGCTGCTCTGAGGGATCTGCATGTTTGCTACTCATCTCTCCAGATGTGTTTGCGTTTCACAGGCTTGGAGTGGTATGAAAGGTACTGTACGGGGATCAGCTACGCTTCCTCTTAAATGATAACACGTTCTAATTTAGAGGCTGGGGCATGGTCGGGAGTAAAAGGTCATTAGGACTGGCGGAGTAAAAAGAAATGGCCTCCTTTTTCCTTACACACGTCTGTGGCAAAGGTCACTGTTGACCTTTACATCAAGGCTGTTTTTATTGCTACTTTTCTATTGTTTCTTTGAGATATGTCTCTCAATGAATCACAGTGACTTAATAACATCTGGTTTGTGAGGATGTTCAGAACATTTATTTAGCTCTTGCTCTGCCAATTAGATTTGCCATTCTCATCTTTTGCTGCTAAATCAGTCTTCATGTTATAAAAAGCATGTGGTTAGTCAGAATGTTGTTAGAAAATGCTATGAATAAGAGCAGCCCAGGAAATGAGTGCTTTAGTCTTGTTAACTGGCTACACAGAGCTTGAAAGTGGAGCAGGTTGTCTCTCGAAATAGAGAAGTGTGAGAGGGTCATGTACGCACGTACACACACACACACACACACACACACACACACACACACACACACACACACACACACACAGACAGTGAGATGTTTGTGACACATGATGCAGCCATTACCAATCTTTTTATACCTTTAATTTTGTCTTGCACCTGTAAAATGGTATAAATGCTGTTCATCTTAGTCTCTCTTTCTCTCTCAATATACTGGATTTGGGGATAGATTTTTGGCATACAGTACATTTCTATAGATTTTGTTTTGACCTTCAGTTACTGTAGGTCAACCCCCACCCTGTCCATCAGTGGAAAAGGACCACCACAGGGCCAGAGCTGACCGGATATTACTTGAGTGGTGAATCATTCTCAGCACAGGAGTGACACACTTTTACTAGTGCCACACACACACTCACTCTCTGTCCCCCCCCGTGTCCAAAATCTCTCACTCATTCACTACTCCCTACATAGGGAATTACTATATAGAGGACGATATAGTGAGCTCATTGGTAAAATGAAAAAACGCTTTCGGACACTAGTCCGTTGCGCTGGTATTTACGTCATTACTGTCGCACAATTAAAACGTGCCAGATCAGTTGGCTGGTGGGTTTTCAAAATAATAAATACATGCATGTATTTTTGTGATAAATACATATTATACTGAGCGCATTTCCAACATTAATCAATACAAAGTACCTGCATCTTTCAGTTTTTTAAAATCAAGGTTGAATACTTTCTTCTTTGCCGCTGCCTTTTATTAAATCAAATTTGAGACATTTAATTTGATTTCTTTCAATGCGACCGCAATGCATGATGGGATATAGTGCTTGGTTAGTGACCATCGGTTGTACACTACTTTTCCTGATGCATTGTGGGATACTTTGAGTGCTATATAGGGTGCAAATAATCCTCACTAAGGTTTCGGACAGCACTACAAAATGGCGTCCTTACTATATAGTGCCCTATATAGTGAGTAGGGAGCTATTTCGGACACAGGCTCTCTCTCTCTCTCATGTCCATATCAGACACACAACTGCATTACTGGAATTTTTTTTTTAACACCTCACTGACATTTATTTTCTCATATGGAAATCTTCAGCCAAAGTTATCCTGTAGTCAGAAACTGAAACTATCTGACATTCACGAAAAGGTCACTTTCAGTAATGCAAGTGGTAGAGTAAGCTGGAAAAAAAGTCCTTGAATTGATTACCTATTAGAATGAATTTCTGATTTAGGTTACAAGCAAACAAGCATTAATCATGGCTAAACAAATGATAGATTAATTAGCACTGAGAAAGTTAAAGCTCCAGTATTCTGTACAGACCCATGCTTGGTTGCCAGGAAACTGACTAAGCTACAAAGCGGTAGCTAAGTAAGAGGTAATGTACAGCAAGCCGCTCATTATTGCGAAATAAACCCTGACTGGGTGATGCAGAACCCTGACATGAAGCATCTTGAATCACCTCGGAGGAGTTTATTTTGCAATAGTAACCAGCTTGCTGTACACCATCCCATTTATTACAGGGCTATTTACTTAAGAAATCAATAATTTGACAAAATATTGATCTACAAATTATTTTATTGTTTCTGCCTTTGGTGGGATCCATAGCAACGGCCTGTTACGCATAGCAACAGTCTGTTCTCCAGAAATAACAGACTGTAACAGGGCTTTCCACTAAGGCTCATACTAGCCAGCCATGACAAATAAGTAGCCAGCCGGGGGGAGTAAACACAAAATAAACTCCTGTGCACGCAGTTCCCAGGATTAAATGTATTTTACACAGACCATTTATTTATTCATTTTACTCAAATACAAAGTAAAATGGCAGTAAATCTTCTTTCTTTTCTTGCGTATTGCATCATGAGACGTTCCTGGCTTGTAAATCTCTTATTTTCGGTGCATGACACATTCACGCAGCTGAGCATGCTATGAATTAACAGCGACAACGGTCTGCAGTGGGGCTACACAATTACACACTCGGCGAACATTTCTCCATTTGTGTATGAAGATACACTCTAACGACTCGGTTTGGTTTCATTTACAACCAACGGTGTCTTTTGATGCCAGCACGTAATTGAACGAGAGAAGACTGGTTTACCGGAGACAAAATAAGCGTTATCTCTGCTTCTGTTCCCTCCGACACACTACTGCCTCCGCCGAGTGCGCGTGCGCACACACCGCATGTCGGGGCCACGGATGAGTTACTCTCCCTTGATCAACGAAGTCGGCGGGGAATTTGTGGTTATTATCGGTACAAACAGCGCGAATCACAACTTAAATGAGTGCGGTTCAGTTTGACATTATTGTCAGTCCGTTAGATAAACATTTAATTTTATTAAAATCGAAAATTAATATTTAGAGCCTGTGGGCTACAAAAATAATAGTCATTAAAGTAACCGGCTGGACTTAATTGTGTAGTCGGCTGTATGGCCGGCAGCCGGCGCTTGTGGAAAGCCCTGTGTAAGCTACCATAACTGACCAATAAGAATCGAGCATTCAAATGAGCCGTGTAATAATGTAACAATAAATTATGATAAGATAATCAGCTAGTAACAGAACTAAGGGAACCAGGTGCATGTATGATCATTAACAAAGTTTATGATGCTTTTGTGCTCTCAGAATAGTCAGAAAGTCATTGTTTCATCGATGAGATAAATATACAGTGGTGCTTGAAAGTTTGTGAACCCTTTAGAATTTTCTATATTTCTGCATAAATATGACCTAAAACATCATCAGATTTTCACACAAGTCCTAAAAGTAGATAAAGAGAACCCAGTTAAACAAATGAGACAAAAATATTATACTTGCTCATTTATTTATTGAGGAAAATGATCCAATATTACATATCTGTGAGTGGCAAAAGTATGTGAACCTCTAGGATTAGCAGTTAATTTGAAGGTGAAATTTGAGTCAGGTGTTTTCAATCAATGGGATGACAATCAGGTGTGAGTGGGCACCCTGTTTTATTTAAAGAACAGGGATCTATCAAAGTCTGATCTTCACAACACACGTTTATGGAAATGTATCATGGCACGAACAAAGGAGATTTCCGAGGACCTCAGAAAAAGCGTTGTTGATGCTCATCAGGCTGGAAAAGGTTACAAAACCATCTCTAAAGAATTTGGACTCCACCAATCCACAGTCAGACAAATTGTGTACAAATGGAGGAAATTCAAGACCATTGTTACTCTCCCCAGGAGTGGTCGACCAACAAAGATCACTCCAAGAGCAAGGCGTGTAATAGTCAGCAAGGTCACAAAGGACCCCAGGGTAACTTCTAAGCAACTGAAGGCCTTTCTCACATTGGCTAATGTTAATGTTCATGAGTCCACCATCAGGAGAACACTGAACAACAATGGTGTGCATGGAAGGGTTCCAAGGAGAATGCCACTGCTCTCCAAAAAGAACATTGCTGCTCGTCTGCAGTTTGCTAAAGATCACGTGGACAAGCCAGAAGGCTATTGGAAAAATGTTTTGTGGATGGATGAAACCAAAATAGAATTTTTGGCTTAAATGAGAAGCGTTATGTTTGGAGAAAGAAAAACACTGCATTCCAGCATAAGAACCTTATCCCATCTGTGAAACATGGTGGTGGTAGTATCATGGTTTGGGCCTGTTTTGCTGCATCTGGGCCAGGACGGCTTGCCATCATTGATGGAACAATGAATTCTGAATTATACCAGCAAATTCTAAAGGAAAATGTCAGAACATCTGTCCATAAACTGAATCTCAAGAGAAGGTGGGTCATGCAGCAAGACAACAACCCTAAGCACTCAAGTTGTTCTACCAAAGAATGGTTAAAGAAGAATAAAGTTAATGTTTTGGAATGGCCAAGTCAAAGTCCTGACCTTAATCCAATGGAAATGTTGTGGAAGGACCTGAAGCGAGCAGTTCATATAAGGAAACCCACCAACATCCCAGAGTTGAAGCAGTTCTGTATGGAGGAATGGGCTAAAATTCCTCCAAGCCGGTGTGCAGGACTGATCAACAGTTACCGGAAACGTTTAGTTGCAGTTATTGCTGCACAAGGGGGTCACACCAGATACTGAAAGCAAAGGTTCACATACTTTTGCCACTCACAGATATGTAATATTGGATCATTTTCCTCAATAAATACATAACCAAGTATAATATTTTTGTCTCATTTGTTTAACTGGGTTCTCTTTATCTACTTTTAGGACTTGTGTGAAAATCTGATGATGTTTTAGGTCATATTTATGCAGAAATGTAGAAAATTCTAAAGGGTTCACAAACTTTCAAGCACCACTGTATAATTCAAGTCTGGCTAGCATCTTGACTGTTACTTCTAGCAGGAGAGATACATGATAGGGCCAAAAGTATGTGAACACCTGACCATCACACCCATATGTGGTTCTTCCCCAGAAAGTTGGAAGCAAACAATTGTACAGGATGTCTTTATATACTGTAGATTTTAAATTTTCCCTTCACTGGATCTAAAAACTTTAAACCTGTTCCATGACAATTTCCCTTTGCACAAAGCAAGAGCCGTAAAGATATGGTTTGCCAAGGTTGGAGTGGAAGAACTCCACTCGACCACTCGAGTGGTCTGCACAGAGCCCTGACTTCAACCCTACTGAACACCTTCAGGATGAATTACATGACTTTATTTTCAGAAGGTTAATAACCAGTTCAGCTCATGCTAACCTTACACTGGGCCTTCAAATCTGTCTGGGCTTGAGACTGGCACTAAGTATGTACTGTCTTGTACAAACCTGGTGGCTAGGTATTTGTCTTTGAACTGTGGTATACGTCTTTGAACTGTGGGGGAAACCGCAGCAAACCATGGGGAGAATGTGCAAACTCTACACAGAAAGGCAACCGTCAGCCGTGAGGTTCGAACCCGGAACCTTCTTGCTGTGAGGCGACAGTGATAGCCACTACACCACCGTGCCGCCAATTAGAACACCAGCTGTGCACCCCAGGCCTCCCCACACGACATCAGTGCCTGATCTCACTAATGCTCTTGTGGCTTAATGAACAAGCCCCCATAGCCAGGCTCTAAAATTTAGCATAAATTCTTCCCAGGAGGGTGGATGTTTTTATAACAACAAAAAAAAAGGGGGGGGGGGGGACAACACTAGAAGTGGATGTTCAGAATGCATAATTGTGTTGTTCAGGTGTCCACATACTTTTGGCCATATTGTGCAAAAGACGGCATTGCACTGGATTCTAGCTTGTGTTTGTGTGCATGCTTCACACTACCATGAAGTATGTTAAGTTTACATGTATTCATACACAAAATGATTTTTTTTTTCAAAAGTTAGTAAGAATTCATTCATTCATTCATTCATTTTCTGGTTGTTGAACTTACCTGTCCACCTATGAATTAAAAAAATCAAACAAACTGATAACTGAGATAACTCTTCATGTTCCAGGCGTCTGTGATTTGTCCACCCCTTTTAATATGTTACATCATTTTGTCTGCTTCAATGCTCTAATGCATGTTTTTAAGCTGAACATATTGTACAGGATTTTTATATGAGAAGTTGAACAAAATCAAGTCTCTGGGTCTGGAGCTTGATCATAACAGTAATTAGTGGTGTGAGAGGGTTTATCGATTCAGTTTTAGCTTTCTAATATTGTTCCTTAACATCTTATTACTGAAAACATGCGAGTCTTGTTGCATAACATTACCAGGGATTTAATTGCATGAATGATAGACATAGCAGACGGTGGCCAATGACGGAGCAGGGGGAAAAGGAGGAAACAGTATAACAGAGTGGGGATGCAAGGAAGGAAAAATGACAGATGTATGTGTGCGTTATGTGCCGCTGAATGCGCATGAAGCCCACTTTTAAGTAACATCATCCACAGGTGTTTTAAGCACTGGTCTAAGATGTACAGCACTGTCTGTGGCACACTGTAATGGGTCTGTTCTGATTACCTTAAGATTTAGGACCCGAGGGTCTTCTTTTCCCTAGAATTGTCTGCGGTGCGCACACTTATGACAAGTAGGCAAAAAATTCAATATTCTATTAAGGCAAAAGGCAATAACTGTGCAGAGTCAAACAGGGAAAAAACAGTTTGTTTAATATCCAGCCAAAACACTCAACATGTAGATAATTACATATAGATTTATTCTTGGCTAATAGAAAGGTTGATCACTTTAATTACATGGCAAACACAACAAATACTCTATTTAAAAAAAAATTTTGGTAGATTTTGCTTTTGTGGGTCTGAAATATTTAATCCTCTTTCTCGTTCTGCAAGATGTTCGGGCTTTGTAAAGCACACATGCCTGGTTTTAGTCGCCTGTAAAATCTGCAGATAATCCTAATCCTGTTAGACAAAACAGATGGCCATCTGGAGCTGGCGACGTGAACAAGGCTAATAAACATACAATGACCACAAACCTCCAGCAAGAGACAGACAAATATTATTCAACCACACCATCCAGACAAACATTAGTACATTCTTTATATACGACTTGCTTCATAACTAAAAGTAGACACAATACGCCTGATAACGGGTTTTAGAAGTGTCCTTGAAATAAAAACAGTAAACTGTAAGACTGGACACAGTGGACATGTTCTAGTGAGGAAGTATATTGTTAATGGATAAGTGCTGAATGATATTTTAGTTTGTGAGTAATATTAATCATAAAATAATGATCAGTGATATTTCAAAGTGTGCTGGATATGGCTCACAAAAATACTGACGTTCTACACTTATAAAGTAAGTCATTTATTTATTTATTTATTTATATCACACTGTTTTCCTGCTTGATTGACTTCTGTGCTTGCTTGTACAATGTTATGTTTACATTATCTGTTGCCATTTCTCTAGCATTTAAAAAAAAATGATTTTTGCATATACACTACCGTTCAAAAGTTTGGGGTCACTTTGAAATGTCCTTATTTTTGAAAGAAAAGCACTGTTCTTTTCAATGAAGATCACTTTAAACTAATCAGAAATCCACTCTATACATTGCTAATGTGGGAAATGACTATTCTAGCTGCAAATGTCTGGTTTTTGGTGCAATATCTCCATAGGTGTATAGAGGCCCATTTCCAGCAACTCTCACTCCAGTGTTCTAATGGTACAATGTGTTTGCTCATTGCCTCAGAAGGCTAATGGATGATTAGAAAACCCTTGTACAATCATGTTAGCACAGCTGAAAACAGTTGAGCTCTTTAGAGAAGCTATAAAACTGACCTTCCTTTGAGCAGATTGAGTTTCTGGAGCATCACATTTGTGGGGTCGATTAAATGCTCAAAATGGCCAGAAAAATGTCTCGACTATATTTTCTATTCATTTTACAACTTATGGTGGTAAATAAAAGTGTGACTTTTCATGGAAAACACAAAATTGTCTGGGTGACCCCAAACTTTTGAACGGTAGTGTACACTTATCCACTTGCCTTCTCACGTGCCTCTCGGACAATTATTTTGTCTTTTTGTTTAAATTACAACTTGAATGCAAGTCTGACTGAAGAGAAAACTAATCAGAAGTGTTCACTGTGCTTGAATTCAGATTATACCACAGAACTGTTGATTCCTTGAATCTAATTGGTTACAAGCAGTTCTGACCGTTATAAGGACATAAAATGGACACTCCATACAAACAGATTTAAAAAAAAAAAGAAAGAAAAGAAAAAAGTGTATAGTCGTTGATATGGTGAGGTTTTCCATTGGGAGATGTTTATGGCAGCGGTTTCACAATCAGCGTAAACTTTTCAGGTCCACAGTAGTGCAAAAATAAAACCTCAGATTTTTGTGCTTCTCTGCTGCCAAAAATTATTGTTTGAGAACTGCACAGAATTTCAGAGCTGCAGGTCATATACTCGGCCTGTTACTTGTGGAGAAGACGGCATATAGTGTATTTCTAAAACTGATTCACTTTCTTATAGTCCACACGAGTAAGGTATACAAAGTGAAAAACTGTTGAAATGGATGTGATTTTAAGTTCATTTTTCATGTACTGTGCAGCCATGTGTGTACATGGTGGTGTAATAACAACTGAAGTGGTGACGATCCTTGTAGTTTTCCAGAGAGGACACTTTTTGTCAGACACATGTGAAGCTCTGTTGCAAATGTGTCTCGCATCTCTTTCAGGTCCTTTTTTTATTTTTATTTTTTAATAAATACTAGACAGGGACACTCTAACGAGTGCAAACCCCGCCTTTTCCCTATTAAAATACATTGGACGAAAATTTCGAAGTTCTGCCATGACCTTGACCTTTGACCTCCAAAATTTAATGGTTTCCTTCCTGGGTGATTGGCAACACATGTACAAAATTTGGTCCAAATCGATCCATTGGTTCTTGAGATATCTTGCAGACACACAGACAGACAGACAGACAGACAGATACACACACACACACACACACACACACACACACACACACACAGACTGACGCAGGTGAAAATAATAACCCCTCCGACTACTGTCGGCGGGGTTAATAAACTGTGCAACAACAGAATATTCTGCTTTAAGAGACAAATCTCATTCATCTCTAGCCACTTTATCCTGTTCTACAGGGTCGCAGGCAAGCTGGAGCCTATCCCAGCTGACTACGGGCGAAAGGCGGGGTACACCCTGGACAAGTCGCCAGGTCACCACAGGGCTGACACATAGACACAGACAACCATTCACACTCACATTCACACCTACGGTCAATTTAGAGTCACCAGTTAACCTAACCTGCATGTCTTTGGACTGTGGGGGAAACCGAAGCACCCGGAGGAAACCCACGCAGACACAGGGAGAGCATGCAAACTCCACACAGAAAGGCCCTCGCCAGCCACGGGGCTCGAACCCAGACCTTCTTGCTGTGAGGCGACAGCGCTAACCACTACACCACCATGCCGCCCTGAAAGTATACATACCAAAGTAAAAGCTAGTTAGTGCTAAAATAAAATCTAAGTGTAATAATTAAAGTAGAATTAAATGAAATGACCACAAAGTCAAAACTGAGTCCGCATCTGACTCTTACATTTTTATAAGTCCGCATCTGACTCTTACATATTTATAAGGCCTTATAAGAGATATTACTGCTGTAGGTAGGGCTGGTGTGTTCCTGTAAAATAAGGGATAAGAAACTCCAGCACATACATGCATACACACACACACACACACACACACAAGGTGTTTCAAAAAATTTGACATCATTCCACAATCTAATAACTTTGCCAATTCTTGTTCAATTGGCCTCAAATTTTAACAGCATGTGTGGAAACAGGTCAGAATTTTATGTTTAATGTTTTTTTGCTTTTATCTTATTAGGTATAGAAATGCCATTCACTGGAAAAGAAAAGACATTTTGTGTGCGAGAGTACACTCGAACACAGTCGAACAAGACTGTACAGCGTGCATTTATGAGAGAATTCTCTAAAAATGTACTGTTACCAGAAAAGACTGTTGCCAGAGACATGCTGCAGCGTGTTTGGTAGGAGCTGGACTACCAGCTCGACGTGTGCCGTGTCTCAGGCAGCGTGCATATTGAAAATTTGTGAAATCGTTCATGGAATCCACATACCTTAGAATTTCTCATTCAAATTTTGAGGAATAAATCTTATATTGCTCAACATTAAACCTGTTCACTTTCATTTGCTTAGACTATGTAGTTTCTGGGATATTTACATCTCAAATAATATCACATTTTTTGAAACACCCTGTATACACACACACACACACACACACACACACACGTGTGTATATATAACCTAGGTGCGGGAGTTAATTGGTGTTATTCAAAAAGACAACCATGACTGTGAAACAGCCCATTGAGTATTTTTGGGATGAGTTAACAGTGAAACAGTCAAAGGTAAAGCTGTACCTGTAAGTTATTCCTTCATGGAAAAGACTTCAGGACATTTTTTTTCCCTTATTAACTTCCGGTGAATGAAAAGGGAATGACTGTTTAAAGCTACTATAATGTAAACAGTATCATATTTCTTGGACAACTTTAAATGCAGATATAAATTGACGAAAAGCACAATGTGTTATTCTTTAATAATTGTTCTTTATTTAAAAAAATGCCGTTATAGGAAAACAATGAGCTGCCAGTACCTCATCAGACCACATCACACCTCCGTGTTGTTGATTATTTTCCTATAACAGCATGCCCTATCATGTTTTATCCCTTATTTAAGAGACTGTAAGTTGAGAAAAGATCTAATTAAAGCTAAAGACTTTGATGAAAGCAGTCTCAGGAACAGTCATCACAGTTGGTTTAGTTGAAGGCGCATACATGAGACAAATCTGTGTTTGTTTACTTATCCATGTTATTCACGAGTCAGTGAAATGTTTGCATCTATTTGACTCCACTCGAGCTTTATCTGTGAACTCTTAACCATGAAGGTTGGCATAGTTATCTGTCTGCCTTCACAATCCCAAGGCTAGAATTTGAGACATTCTTTAGTCTGCAAAACTTAGAAAATGATGAAATTCCCGGCATACACACACATGTTTAGTCTGGCCTGATGGTTTGTACTTTTCGATTTGTTTTGGGTTTGTGAGTGTTGCATAGAACAGAGCAGTGCTGAGGCAGAACTTTCCCAGAGTCAGTGGTTTCAGTACGCGAGAGTGGACTGTATTTGTAAGCTCTGGCAGTGTTGATGCTAATAGATGATGGACGCTTTCTGTCACTAATCATGTATGCTACAGCCTAGTGGGATACATAGACATGCAGCGGATTAATCATGGTTTTGTCCTTTGTATCTTTCTCCATTCATCTAGACATACAGTGGCATGCAAAAGTTTGGGCACCCTTACTGATAATGTCTGTTACTGTGAATAGTTAAGTGAGCAGAAGATGAACTGATCACCAAAAGACATAAAGGTAACGATGACGCATTTCTTTTCAGCGTTTTCTGCAAGATTTGTGTATTATTTTTGTTTTGTACAATTGGAGAGTGAGAAAAGAAAAGGAACACCATGCGAAAGTTTGGGCACCCCAGTACATTTGAGTTCTCAGGTACCTTTTACCAAGGTTGCAGACCTTAATTAACTTATTGAGCTGTGGCTTGTTCAAAGTCTTCATTAGGAAAGGTCAGATGATGCAGATTTCAAAGCTGTATAAATTCTCTGACTCCTCAAATTTGTCCCTAAAATCAACAGCCATGGGCTCCTCTAAGCAACTCCCTCGCATTCTGAATAATAAAATAATTGATGCTCACAAAGCAGGAGAAGGCTACAAGAACGTAGCAAAGTGTTTTCAGGTAGCTGTTTCCTCAGATTGTAATGTTATTAAGAAATGGCAGTTAACAGAAACAGTGGAGATCAAGGTGAGGTCTGGAAGATGAAGAAAACTTTCTGAAAGAACTGCTTGTTGGATTGCTAGAAAAGCAAATAAAAAACCCTGTTTGACTGCAAAAGACCTTCAGAAAGATTTAGCAGACCCTGGAGTGGTGGTGCACTGTTCTACTATGCAGCGACACCTGAACAAATATGACCTTCATGGAAGAGTCATCAGAAAAAAAAAAAGTTCCTGCATCCTAGCCACAAAATTCAGCATCTGAAGTTTGCAAATGAACATCTAAATAAGCCTGATGCATTTTGGAAACAAGTCCTGTGGACTGATGAAATCAAAATAGAACTTTTTGGCCACAATGTGCAAAGGTATGTTTGGAGAAAAAAGGGTGCCGAATTCCAGGAAAATAACACCTCTCCAACTCTGAAGCATGGGTGTGGATCGATCATGCTTTGGGGTTGTGTTGCAGCCAGTGGCACAGGGCACATTTCATTGGTTGAGGGAAGCATGGATTCGAATAAATACCAGCAAATTCTGGAAGCAAACATCACACCATCTGTAAAAAAAAAAAAAGTTGAAGTTAAAAAGAGGACGGGTCCTACAATAAGACGATGATCCAAAACACACCTCAAAATCTACAATGGAACACCTCAAGAGGCACAAGCTGAAGGTTTTGCCCTGGCCCTCACAGTCTCCTGACCTAAACATCATTGAAAATCTGTGGATAGATCTCAAAAGAGCAGTGCATGCAAGACAGCCCAAGAAACTTGTAGAACTGGAAGCCTTTTGCAAGGACGAATGTGTGAAAATCCCCCAGGTAAGAACTGAAAGATTATTAGCTGGCTACAAAAAGTGTTTACAAGCTGTGATACTTGCCAAAGGGGGTGTTACTAGGTACTAACCATGCAGGGTGCCCAAATTTTAGCTTCGGGCCCTTTTCCTTTTTTGTCATTTTGAAAATGTAAAAGATGAAAATTAAAAATTGTTTTTGCTTAAAATATAAAGGGAATGAGTCATCTTTAACTTTATGCCTTTTGGAGATCATTTCATCTTCAACTTGCTTAACTGTTCACAGTGACCAGCAATTTTGACCAGGGGTGCCCAAACTTTTGCATACCACTGTATAAAATGTCTAGTGTGCGCTAACAGAAGCTCATACACCATTTCCTCCTCAACATCAAGACGTGCATAAGCACTTGACTTCATCAGCACCAGCACTGAGAAATGGATTTGTGTGGGCTCTGATTTCCACACCCAGCTCTTTTCCTTTTAGTGTGTGTGTGTGTGTGTGTGTGTGTGTGTGTGTGTGTGTTTGTATAGCAGGAAGATAGAGTGTGTTTGGCAGGGTGACTGGGTGATGTGTTTCCTGAGTTGGCTGCCAGCCTGCCTGCTCCTCTCCATGGCCCTGGGTGAACTTTGAAGTTTAATCACCATCATAATAAATATGTTGTACATGGAATGTCAGTCACGGGTCGATGAAGACTAAGTGTTACTTCAAAATTGACATTGTAAATTATGTACGTTTTTCAATTTATAAATCTATCCCACAGCACTTGGTCTCTTTCAAAGTCGATACGTCATAGAATACTTCTAGATGTGGCGTTTACAAATGCATTGTTTAATATGATGAAAATCTGCTGTGATGATGGAAAAATCATACAGCGTTCATTTTTTTTTAAATGTATATAATCTTGATCATACTTTTTCCACACAATTTCCCCTCATTTAAAGTGTGAATATTTTGTATGACGCCCTTCAGGGAAATCACGGTTTGTAAATACGAGGGCTGGCGGTGTATCTGGTCATTTGTTTCTGGTCATTTTATTGCTACCACCTCATATGTACAAAAATGAAATACACTGAAACAAGAATATACTGTAAATATATTGCTGTAAGTGCATTTTAATATACTCTATACTCATGACCTTTTTTTTTTTCCATTCCTCCCCTTTATTTGCAATTTGGTTACATTGTAAATCCCACCCACCAGTCAGTTGTCCTCCATCATGTCAGCTACCAATCTGGGAGGACGAAGGCTAACATGTGCCTCCTTTGAGACGTGTGAAGTCGGCCAACCCTCCCCCCCAAAAAAATTAATGCCCATGCTCAGAGAAAAGTGCTATCTACCCTCTTCTGCATATATTAGCTCAGAGACACCCATGATATGATTTGGCTAGTGTTGCTGTGATTGGCAGGGGATAGAGTATTCAGCCTGGTTCCCAGAAATAGAAAGACTGTGGTAATGGAACTTGCAGCCTCCCGATGATGGGGGGAATGCGCTTCTGTTGCACCATTTGGGAGCCCTAAAAACTACTTTTGTACAAAAACAGTGGCATTTATTTAAAGAAACCGAGACAAAACATTTTTGAACATTTTTTTGTTAGGTTAAGGTTAGGTTTATGTGTAAGCATAGCATGAATTAGCTACAGCAATAACGATGCCATTAAAAGGATAGGGATGTGAGTGAGTGAGTGAGCTAGTTTATAATTCGCTAACTGCCATTAACTGCTGTAATTAGCATTGTAATTAACAGTTCACTTACTGTGTATTATGCCTTTTGATGAAATTATTATTAACAATTATTAACATTATTATAATTATTAATGAACCATTTATGAATGTTACTAAATGATACTCAAATCAGTCACTACTCCTGAATATTCCTTTTTATATCAATTCTCAGAAAATTCCTGTGCAGTGACTGGCCAAGGATGGCTCACATGACATAAAATAGTTCCACCATTGGTTAAGGAATGTATCTTGTGATGTCAAAAATTAAAAAAAAAAAAAAAAGGATATGGTGTGAGTGAACTGACATCACAGTTTCAAGCTACCGTATATGGCCGACTCAAGTGGGTTTTTTTTTTTTTTTGGATCTTCTACTTGATTATTCTATTTGGTTGTATTCAAACTTTACCAACATTTGCTCATTCTTCTTGCCAAATCTGAAGCTTTACAAAGCAGAAGGCTTGTTCAGGGTCAGTGACGTTGCAGCTTGATTACATTCAACAACAGTCTGTCTGCTTGTCTGTCTGCCTGCTTGTCTGTCTGCCTGTCTGTCTCAGCCATAGAGCCTTTTAGCTGTTAAAAGACAATATGAAATGGAAATCCAAACACATTTTTCTTGTGTTAGTGTCCGAGTACATGTTAAGATCATCGATCAGATACCATTTAGAAACAGGCAGAAGTCTGTACTTTAGTGGAGGATTACTGATATAGAGAATAATGTCTTAATTACGTCTTATGTATTTAGTCAAATGTTCTTTTTTGTTTGTCTTTAAAGGTCAGTTTTAATTTCAGGTTGGTTAAATTAATCAACAACAAATTCAAGTTTTGGTAATATGAGACCATGTAGAGTGATGTCTCAGCAACAGCTGATAGCCCACACAGGAATAAATCTTCCCCCATCCACATACAAGCATAAGGCTGATTTGATAATGGCTCAACCCATCCAGAAGAAACCTTTTTACCAGTGTCACATTTGTAAACTGTGCATCTGAATTCAGAGTGTAACTCAGGAGCATGGTGTTCTTTTTCTCTGTCTGCATGCATTCTCTTTCTCACACCCTTTCTTCTTCTTCTTCTTCTCGGTCTCTTCCTTAAACAAGGTCAGATTGTTGACAGTCTGCAACATCATGTTCTTACATTTTTAAAAGCTCGCAGTTTATAAAGACTCGCTGTACTCTTTGTGAGAAATGCAAGGCCATTGGTGCAGGAGCAGAGTGCTCACAGCTTTGATCCCCTGCAAACCTCACACTTGCTTTCTCTCTATCATTCTTCTTAGCAGCATCGTTTTGTGGTGACTGATCACTAGTTTCCTGCAGCAGTGGAACAGTACACACACAATGAGCCTCTTTCCCAGAACCTGGAATTTAGGCCGAGTTTGTGTTCTTAGTAGAACGGTTATCACTTGAAAGGAATACTTTTGATTCTTCAACCTAATATCTGTTCATTACTCATGTAGGCATGTTACGCATTCTGAGATGCTTTTCTGCTCACCATGGTTGTAAAGAGTGATTGAGTTACCATAATCATTTTTTCTGCTTGAAGCAGTCTGGCCATTCTTCTCTGACCTCTCAACAAGCCGTGTCCACCCACAGGACTGCTGCTCATTAGACATTTTTTTGTTGTTATTTTGTTTTTCACACCATTCTGTGTAAAATCTAAAAACTGTTGTGCAGTAAAATCCTAGGAGATCAGCAGTTTGTGAAATACTTACACCAGCCTTTCTGGCACGAACAACCATGCCACAGTCAAAGTCACTGAGATCACATTTCTCCCCATTCTTATGTTTGATTTAAATATTATCTGAAGTACTTGACCTGTATCTGCATGGGTTTATGCATTATATATACAGTACCAGTCAAAAGTTTGGACACACATACTCTTTGATAGGTTTTTCAGTATTTTGACCATTTTCTACATTGTAGAACAATACTGAAGACATCAAAACTACAAAATAATATATGGATCATATATGGAATTATGTGGTAAACAAAAAAGTTAAATAAACAAAATGGTTTGTATTTTAGATTCTTCAAAGAGAAAGTCCTGGACTGTTGCTCAGTGGTCCAAAGTCCTCTTTTCAGATGAAAGTAAATTTTGCATTTCATTTGGAAATCAAGGTCCGAGAGTCTGGAGGAAGAGTGGAGAGGAACATAATCCAAGGTGTTTGAAGTCCAGTGTAAAGTTCCCGCTGTCTGTGATGATTTGGGGTGCCATGTCATCTGCTGGTGTTGGTCCACTGTGTTTTATCAAGTCCAGAGTCAACGCGGTCATCTACCAGGAGCTTTTAGAGCACTTCATGCTTCCACCTGCTGACAAGTTTTATGGAGATGCTGATTTATTTTTCCAGCAGGACTTAGCACCTGCCCACAGTGCTAAAACTACTACCAAATGGTCTGCTGACCTTCATAGTTCTGTGCTTGATTGGCCAGCCAACTCGCCTAACCTGAACCTCATAGAGCATCTCTGGAGTATTTTCAAGAAGAAGATGAGAAACAACCAACCCAAAAATACAGATGAGCTGAAGGTCGCTATCAAAGCAACCTGGACTTCAGTAATGCCTCAGCAGTGCCACAGGCTGATCGCCTCTATGCCACACCACACAGATGCACTAATTCGTGGTAAGTGAGCCCCAACCAAGTATTGAGTGTATAAATGAACATACTTTTTCCAGTAGTTGGACACTTCTGTCGTGTAAATCCTTTTTGATTGATCTTAGGAAATATACTAATAAGTTGAGACACTGGATTTCTGATTTTCATGAGCTATAAGCCATAATCATCAAAATTAAAACAAAAAAGGCTTGAAATATTTCACTTTATGTGTACTGAATATAGAATATATGAAAGTTTACTTTTTTGAATTAAATTACCAAACAAATGAACTTTTTCAGTATTCTAATTGTTTGAGATGCACTAATGTGTTTATATATATATATATATATATATATATATATATATATATATATATATATATATATATATAATGTGTGTGTGTGGGTGGGTGTGGGTGTGTGTGTGTATACACACACAGTTAGGTCCATATATATTTAGACACTGACACATTTTTTTTTTACCTGTTTACTGAAACATATTCAAGTTATAGTTATATAATGGACATGGACATAAAGTCCAGACTTTCAGCTTTCATTTGAGGGTATCTACATTAAAATTGGATGAAGGGTTTAGGAGTTTCAGCTCCTTAACCTGTGCCACCCCATTTTTAAAGGGACCAAAAGTAATTGGACAATTGACTCAAAGGCTATTTCATGAGCAGGTGTGGGAAATTCCTTCGTTATGTCATTCTCAATTAAGCAGATAAAAGGCCTGGAGTTGATTTGAGGTGTGGTGCTTGCATTTGGAAGATTTTGCTGTGAAGAAAACATGTGGTCAAAGGAGCTCTCCATGCAGGTGAAACAAGCCATCCTTAAACTGCGAAAACAGAAAAAAACCCATCTGAGAAATTGCTACAATATTAGGAGTGGCAAAATCTACAGTTTGGTACATCCTGAGAAAGAAAGAAAGCACTGGTGAACTCATCAATGCAAAAAGACCTGGACGCCCACAGAAGACAACAGTGGTGGATGATCGCAGAATAATTTCCATGGTGAAGAAAAACCCCTTCACAACAGCCAACCAAGTGAACAACACTCTCCAGGAGGTAGGCGTATCAATATCCAAATCTACCATAAAGAGAAGACTGCATGAAAGTAAATACAGAGGGTTCACTGCACGGTGCAAGCCACTCATAAGCCTCAAGAATAAAAAGGCTAGATTGGACTTTGCTAAAAAACATCTAAAAAAAAGCCAGCACAGTTCTGGAAGAACATTCTTTGGACAGATGAAACCAAGATCAACCTCTACCAGAATGATGGAAAGAAAAAAGTATGGCGAAGGCGTGGTACAGCTCATGATCCAAAGCATACCACATCATCTGTAAAACACGGTGGAGGCAGTGTGATGGCTTGGGCATGCATGGCTGCCAGTGGCACTGGGTCACTAGTGTTTATTGATGATGTGACACAGGACAGAAGCAGCCGGATGAATTCTGAGGTATTCAGAGACATACTGTGTGCCAAATTGATTGGTCGGCGTTTCATAATACAGATGGACAATGACCCAAAACATAAAGCCAAAGCAACCCAGGAGTTTATTAAAGCAAAGAAGTGGAATATTCTTGAATGGCCAAGTCAGTCACCTGATCTCAACCCAATTGAGCATGCATTTCACTTGTTAAAGACTAAACTTCAGACAGAAAGGCCCACAAACAGACAGCAACTGAAAACCGCTTCAGTAAAGGCCTGGCAGAGCATTAAAAAGGAGGAAACAGCATCTGGTGATGTTCATGAGTTCAAGACTTCAGGCAGTCATTGCCAACAAAGGGTTTTCAACCAAGTATTAGAAATGAACATTTTATTTACAATTATTTAATTTGTCCAATTACTTTTGAGCCCCTGAAATGAAGGGATTGTGTTTAAAAAATGCTTTAGTTCCTCACATTTTTATGCAATCATTTTGTTCAACCCACTGAATTAAAGCTGAAAGTCTGAACTTCAACTGCATCTGAATTGTTTTGTTCACAATTCATTGTGGTAATGTACAGAACCAAAATTAGAAAAATGTTGCCTCTGTCCAAATATTTATGGACCTAACTGTATATATACAAAATACACACAGAAGCAGTAGGTGTGTCCTTAAAGTAATAATGGATGTCATTTCTGTTTACTTAGTTGAGCGGTTTCTTGACATAATATGGATTACTACAGTTGTGGAATAGGACTATTTACTGTATTTTTATTTTTTGCTGTTTGATTTCAAACACATTAAGAAGGTAAGAAATTCCACTAATTAACTACTGACAATGGTTACACACATTTTGGTGACAATGTGCACTCTGCTTGTTCACAACTTCTTGAGCACACATCATATATAATCCCTCATGTTTCAGTTGATATACCGTATGTATTATCGAGTGTTAAATCATTTGATAGTACAGGAAAATGCACAGTGGGATACAATAAATGGACAGCATATGCGTTTATTATGTTTCTCCAAGTTGGAGGACCAATATTTTATAAACCTTTTGCTCTTTGACTACAGACCCCAAAATCCTAATTGGTATAGATTTTAATTTGTAATAAATGTCACAGCGTATAGAAGGTTGGAGTGTATGATTTGAATGAATGGATTTCTCTTTATGCTTTGCATACTAGTGGGTCTAAATTTTTTTAGAATGGAGGAGGGGGTGATATCCCCATTGAACGCCTAACAGCATCAGTAAAACATTGGTTAAAATAGAAGTGTGTCGGTTCCTTGAGGCAGATGAGTAACACTTCCAGAAATGTTTTTGAGTGCAAACTGGCCTTTAGTCTACAGTCATTGTTGCTCACTGGCAGTATCACAGTGTTGTGTTTTATTCTCTAATCATTTATCGGGTTGGCTCTGATTACAGGTACAGAGCAACGGTTGACGTGTGTGTGTGTGTGTGTGTGTGTGTGTGTGTGTGTGTGTGTGTGTGTGTGTGTGTAATGGCTTTCTGTCTTCCAGGACACTTAAGGTGCCTTGAACCTTTTTTCAAACCATTTAACAAACACTTACATGCAAACATATTCAGTGAAAGAATGGCAACAGAATGCAAATAAAATGGCAACTCTTCCTGTGATTTCTTTGTTTGTAATGAATAGGACATTGTACTATTTCTGTAGGAAGCTGACCATAAGAAAAGGTGGGTGGTTTTATGTAAGAGTTTAATAATAGTACAATAACATAATCACACCTGTAGTAAGCATAATCATTTGTTTCAACCTTCATTTTGTATGCCTTTTTCCCCCCAAAATGACCTCAGATCCATGTTACTCAATGTGCATGTATTTTATTTGTCCGCATTTAAACCCTTAACAAACCAAATTCACTTTCCTTGACCTAGAACTGTTTGAATGGTGTTCATTAGCTCAAATAAGATGATGAATAGATGACTTTGTTGTATGGGTCCAGAACAGTTATGAATGACCAAATCAAATAGTATTTAAAGAGTTTACATGGTTGTTGGAGTTTTTTTTTTTTTTAATAAATTAATAGAAACAGTCCAGCTGGCTCTTCAAGTTTCCATAAGAATTAAATTGAAGATTATGATGATTAAAGATGGCATGGTGGTGCAGTGGTTAACCTTGTCACCTCACAGCAAGAAGGCTCTGGGTTCGAACCTGCCGGTCAACCAGGGCCTTTCTCTGTGGCATTTGCATGTTCTCCTCACGCCTGCATGAGTTTCTTCCAGGTGCTCCAGTTTCCTCCCACAGTTCAGAGACATGCGGATTACGTCAACTAGCTACTCTAAATTGTCCATTAGTACAACCCCGATTCCAAAAAAGTTGGGACAAAGTACAAATTGTAAATAAAAACGGAATGCAATAATGTGGAAGTTTCAAAATTCCATATTTTATTCAGAATAGAACATAGATGACATATAAAATGTTTAAACTGAGAAAATGTATCATTTAAAGAGAAAAATTAGGTGATTTTAAATTTCATGACAACAACACATCTCAAAAAAATTGGGACAAGGCCATGTTTACCACTGTGAGACATACCCTTTTCTCTTTACAGCAGTCTATAAACGTCTGGGGACTGAGGAAACAAGTTGCTCAAGTTTAGGGATAGGAATGTTAACCCATTCTTGTCGAATGTAGGATTCTAGTTGCTCAACTGTCTTGGGTCTTTTTTGTCGTATCTTCCGTTTTATGATGCGCCAAATGTTTTCTGTGGGTGAAAGATCTGGACTGCAGGCTGGCCAGTTCAGTACCCGGACCCTTCTTCTACGCAGCCATGATGCTGTAATTGATGCAGTATGTGGTTTGGCATTGTCATGTTGGAAAATGCAAGGTCTTCCCTGAAAGAGACGTCGTCTGGATGGGAGCATATGTTGCTCTAGAACCTGGATATACCTTTCAGCATTGATGGTGTCTTTCCAGATGTGTAAGCTGCCCATGCCACACGCACTAATGCAACCCCATACCATCAGAGATGCAGGCTTCTGAACTGAGCGCTGATAACAACTTGGGTCATCCTTCTCCTCTTTAGTCCAAATGACACGGCGTCCCTGATTTCCATAAAGAACTTCAAATTTTGATTCGTCTGACCACAGAACAGTTTTCCACTTTGACACAGTCTGCACTTCTGGATCATGTTTAGATACAGCTTCTTCTTTGAACTATAGAGTTTTAGCTGGCAACGGCGGATGGCACGGTGAATTGTGTTCACAAATAATGTTCTCTGGAAATATTCCTGAGCCCATTTTGTGATTTCCAATACAGAAGCATGCCTGTATGTGATGCAGTGCCGTCTAAGGGCCCAAAGATCATGGGCACCCAGTATGGTTTTCCGGCCTTGACCCTTACGCACAGAGATTCTTCCAGATTCTCTGAATCTTTTGATGATATTATGCACTGTAGATGATGATATGTTCAAACTCTTTGCAATTTTACACTGTCGAACTCCTTTCTGATATTGCTCCACTATTTGTCGGCGCAGAATTAGGGGGATTAGTGATCCTCTTCCCATCTTTACTTCTGAGAGCCGCTGCCACTCCAAGATGCTCTTTTTATACCCAGTCATGTTAATGACCTATTGCCAATTGACCTAATGAGTTGCAATTTGGTCCTCCAGCTGTTCCTTTTTTGTACCTTTAACTTTTCCAGCCTCTTATTGCCCCTGTCCCAACTTTTTTGAGATGTGGTGCTGTCATGAAATTTCAAATGAGCCAATATTTGGCATGAAATTTCAAAATGTCTCACTTTCGACATTTGATATGTTGTCTATGTTCTATTGTGAATACAATATCAGTTTTTGAGATTTGTAAATGGGGCGGCATGGTGGTGTAGTGGTTAGCGCTGTCGCCTCACAGCAAGAAGGTCCGGGTTCGAGCCCTGTGGCCCGTGAGGGGCAATTCCAGCGTTATGGACGTGACACTTGAACTCAAAATGGCAACAAATGACCCAGTGCATGTTTTATTGTCTCCCAGTATTTAAACAGGTGTTGCATATTTTAAGGCTGTACCATACTGGAGAAGTGATAGAACAAGAACAATTCCCATAGTACATCTAGGGCATGCCAGAAAATGCCAATAAAAGATGCGTTATGGATGTGACAGAAAAAGTATCACTTTTCTTGGGTGACTGTACATTTTTATCAAACTCTGTGAAATTGTAAACCTAATGTCGAAATGGAGATATCCATTTGATAGAGGGGTCCAAGGTGAATATTAAAAAATCTTTGTTTAAAATATTTTGTATTTCATGCAGAGTTTCGGAAGGAAAAGTCAGCGTTATGGATGTGACGAAATTCCGTTATGGATGTGACGCGTCTGAAATAGACATGGCATATGTTTAGAAAATCAGCAATTTAACCACCATAACCCTTTGAAAAGCTCTCTAAATATCAGCTAAAACTATCAAAGTTCTTAAATAATACTTAGGATGGCTATTGTTTTGCTGTTTTGTGGATTTTAGCATACATTTCTGTGGCTTGTGGCAATAATATAGAATTGTACATGATCAAAGTTGATTTTAGCTTGGGTTTTACATTATAAGAAAGAAAGACTGACTGTGACATATTAGGTTGGTTACAAATTGGTTCAACTTATTCACATCTGTAAAATACAGGCCTAGGTGATATCTCTGGGAGTGGTTTTGATGTATTACATGTTGCTTTATTTTTGCATGGTGAGGTTGACATTTACATGGAATTGCCCTGAGGGCCTTTCTGTGCGGAGTTTGCATGTTCTCCCCGTGTCCGCGTGGGTTTCCTCCGGGTGCTCCGGTTTCCCCCACAGTCCAAAGACATGCAGGTTAGGTTAACTGGTGACTCTAAATTGACCGTAGGTGTGAATGTGTGTGTGAATGGTTGTCTGTGTCTATGTGTCAGCCCTGTGATGATCTGGCCACTTGTCCAGGGTGTACCCCGCCTTTCGCCCGTAGTCAGCTGGGATAGGCTCCAGCTTGCCTGCGACCCTGTAGGACAGGATAAAGTGGCTAGAGATGATGAGATGAGATTTGTAAATTATTGCATTCCGTTTTTAGTTACAATTTGTTCTTTATCCCAACTTTTTTGGAATCGGGGTTGTATGAATGTGAGTGTGAATGGCTGTCTGTCTCTCTGTGTTAGCCCAGTGATAGTACCCCGCCTCTCACCCAATGTCAACTGGGATTTTCTCCAGCTTCCCCTGCAACCCGCAATGGATAAGCAATATAGAAATTGAATGAATGAAGATTATTAACCTTGTGCAGCCCCAAAAATATTTGATTCTTTCATTATGACACTTAATGATTCATTTAGAAAGATCACACTACATCGGAACTGTTTTAACAATTTTTTTTCTCTTTCCAACTTTTTCACAGTATGTTTTGTAACCGTTCAAAAAAGTCCAGGTCTTACACCAAAACGTAAAATGAGATGTTTTCTGAAACAGAACTCAAAATTCTTAAAGTTTTTTTGTCATCTTCTATTTCGAACCTTCTCCTTGTCTCTCTTAAAATACGTCATTGTTCTTCTTTCCAGCAGCTACTTGTTTTGATTGTTATGAAAACCAATATCCATTTGTTTTCTCTGTACAGTACATTTACTCCGTCATCTGACATGCTGTCATCATCAGATGATTCAGCTCCTTAAAAGATAGTGTGTGACATCTGCTTGAACAAAAAAGTATGCAGAGAAGAGATTATTTTGGAAAAAAAATGGAGAACAGTTTGACCTATAAATCACAGACATCAATCAATCAATCAATCAATCATTAACCAACCAACCAACCCAGCATTATAACTACGGTATTATGCCACACTATACAGCGTGTATGTTGTGAATTCTGTCAACAAACATAAAAATGTTTCTTTACATTTTTCCACCACAGGAAAGTATTTCAGAAAGAGGATATTATACCTAGCAGTGTTGTGGTAGTGTGTCAAGCTGCATATTTTTTTCTTATTAACTTCAAAAGAAGGGAAATAGAGAAGTTGGTGAAAGAGCCACTGTATATAGCTATTAGTAATAATGCTCACTCTGATTTCCTTTGATTAAAAATTGAGACAATTTTCACAAGTTCCTGTTTATTCTGTCTGTTGCAGTTTGAAATGATAGGTTAATTCCTACCTGAATGTATTTACATACTATTTTTTTTAAATTAAACATTTAATGTGATTTTTTTTTCCCAAAGATACTTCACAGCCATAATACCTAGGGATAAATATCTCCCGTGAGAGCAGTGGCAAGACCATGTGGCTGATTTCTTAATACAGCTGGCACAAACACACACCAGATCTAATACCTTAAGAGAGACTGATCTGGCTTCATGTTTAGTGTGTGTGTGAGTAAACGTGTAGGAAGAAAAAAAAACCCTGTTGTGCCCATGATTATGATTGATCGTATACATGCCATCTGTTAAACTGTGAATAAGTCTATTGTTTGCCTTTGTATTTGGTAAACGGTTTGTTTGCATTGTATACAGAGTTTTTGGTGTGTGTGTGTGTGTGTGTGTGTGTGTGTGTCTCTCAGAGATTGTCACAGCCCTGCAGATTTCCTGTTTGATTATGAAATGTGTGGGCCACGCTCCGCTTTTTCGTTTTTCTGTTTTCTTCCCTGTTCTGCCGTTCTTCCTGTTTGACTTCCTGTTTTCCCAGTGGCCCACTGAGACCTTTCTATGGACAGGAAGTGGAGGAGCAGGCAGCCACTCAGCTGTATGGAAGCACCACCTCATATACCAAAAGGGATTTAAACTTCAGTTTACCTGCGGCCTTCACCTGACTTTATGGTCTTGCATCATTCCTGATGGTCTAAGGTCTATAAGATTAAAACTTTTTAATGATGTTTTATGCAGAACACAGCTGTTGTAATAAGATGTTTAGACATGTATACACTCTTGTGTAAGTGGAGTCTTTTTGTGTCACATGGTTTCATGCTTCACACTTTATATTTTGGAGCTATCAAAACTTTGAAGGACAGGGCTGAGCCAGGGCTAACAGTTATAGCATTTCTTAAGACATTCGTACCAATTGGTGTTTTTATTTTTCATGCAATTAAATTTTTCTTGTTTTAAGTATCCAACATACAGTACCAGTCAAAAGTTTGGACACACCTACTCATTCTGTAGTTTGACCATTTTCTATATTGTAGAAGAATACTAAAGACACCAGTGAAATAACTATGAAATAACACATGGAACATATATGGAATTATGTTGTAAATAAAAAAAAGTGTTAATGTTTCATATTTTAGATTTTTCAATATAAGGTCCAATCCCACAGAAGAGCTACTGTAGCACAAACTGCTGAAAAACTTAATGCTGACACCTTTCTGTTTTAGCCACCATTAACTTTTTCAGCAGTTTGTGCTACAGTAGCTCTTCTGTGGGATTGGACCATATGGGCTAGCCTTCATGCCCCATGCGAATCAATGAGCCTTCGACACCCATGACCCTATCACCGGTTATCCTTCCTTGGACCACTTTTGGTAGGTACTAACCACTGCATACCAGGAACACCCCACAAGATGTGCCATTTTGAAGATGCTCAGACCCAGTCATCTAGCTATCACAATTTAGCCCTTGTCAAAGTAGGTCAGATCCTTACGCTTGGCCATTTTTCCTGCTTTCAACACATCAGCTTCAAGAACTGACTGTTTACATGCTGCCTAATATATCCCACCCCTTGACAGGTGCCATTGTAATGAAATAATCAATGTCATTCACTTGTCATAATGTTATGGCAGATTGGTGTGTGTATATTACAGTACAGTGAAACTTGGAAACTGTACATTTCCAAGCTTGGTAGGAAGTTGGGGTTAGAATGGAGGGTCAGGCATGATCTAGTGCCCCTAGAACAGAACTATTATTATAAATTGGCTGCATTAACAAGTATATCAGTGGAAGCTTCTCACAAGGATAGCAAAACAAACACGTGTGTGTGTGTGTGTGTGTGTGTGTGTGTGTGTGTGTGTGTGTGTGTGTGTGAGAGAGAGTGAGAGGACGAGAACAAGAAAGCCAGTGCTCACATGTGTAAACAAAATGAAGGACGTGTTGCAGCATAACCCTGACTATTATAAAAAGAACACTAATTCATAATGGATACTGCATACCTGAATTCCTGAATAAAATAATTTATAATGAGGATTATAATGAAAACACTGCCAGTGTTTTAAGTATGACTGGTTTTAAGTTTCCCGTCTGTGCAGAGTTTTGCATGTTGTTCTCATTGGTTTCCTCATATAGTACGGCCCAGAAATATGCCTGGAATTGTACTGTCTAAATGAAATTGCTTCATCTAAATTGCCCATCTGTGTGAATGAGAGTGTGAAGGAAGGTGTGTCTATGGTCCACTAGACTGGTATTCTGTTCAGGTGTATTCCTACCTTGTGCCCAGTGTTCCCAGTAATGGCTCCGGATCCACCATGACTCTGATCGGGATAAAGCGGTTACTACAGATAGATGAAGGAGGTTTGCAAAAGAATGAACATTTTTAATTTGAAAAACCCATGTAGGGGCGGCACGGTGGTGTAGTGGTTAGCACTGTCGCCTCACAGCAAGAAGGTCCGGGTTCGAGCCCCGTGGCTGGCGAGGGCCTTTCTGTGCAGAGTTTGCTTGTTGTCCGCGTGGGTTTCCTCCGGGTGCTCCGGTTTCCCCCACAGTCCAAAGACATGCAGGTTAGGTTAACTGGTGACTCTAAATTGACCGTAGGTGTGAATGTGAGTGTGAATGGTTGTCTATGTGTCAGCCCTGTGATGACCTGGCGACTTGTCCAGGGTGTACCCCGCCTTTCGCCTGTAGTCAGCTGGGATAGGCTCCAGCTTGCCTGCAACCCTGTAGAACAGGATAAAGCGGCTAGAGATAATGAGATGAGATGGGAAACCCATGTAGCTGAATAACCAGAATAATTAACGTTATTCAGGTTTTAATTCAGTGTCTCACTCAACAGCCTTGTCTGAGGTATTTGAAAGTAGTGTCTGCAATGTGCATGACTATTATGCAATCAGAGAACATGGTGTACTTTTATGTGTATGAGTCTGTTTGTGTGTATGAGAGAGAGCGAGATGGTAGTGCAGTGTTTACCTAACATTTTTAGATAAGTGCTCTTGGAGTTTGCTCTTGTGGCCTTCCATGCATGTTTCTCTTTCCTGTACCAAACTGGTTTGATGGTTTACAGTCTGACATTTGTTCTAAATTACCCCCCAGACAGATAAACAACAACAACAATAATAATAATAATAACATATAAAAGCCTCTCTGATGATTATTATTTCAGAGACACACAATGTGACTGTGGTGTATTACTCCAGGTTTGGCACAAGTTTTTGTTTGTAGTAGAACCCCTTATGGCCAGGTAAGGGTTAGCTCAGGCTTGCTGACAGCAGTCTTGCGCCCAAACCCGGAGAAACCTGGGCGTTCCCTCCCGCTTTGTCCACTTGGCGGTTTTCCCGCGCTCACTCTACTTATCCAGTTCCTTTTAACGCGCTCATGTTTCACTCTGTGTGTGTAATCTTCCTCTCATTAATTATATCTTAATTGTTTGTGAGGTGTGTGTGTGTGTGTTTCCCCCCTCACGCCAAGCAAAGCGTGTGTTTACTCGTTTCTTAGCTACAGCTGTGCTCGGCCGGCTTCTCACTATTCAGTCGCCGCGGGAAACAGAGGATGGGCGTGGTCTGATCCGCGCGCTCGGCCTGCCGCACTCTCTCTGCAGTTTTAGCGCGCGCTGCAGTTTTCCCGCCACTCGAGCCAAGCGCATGGGCGGGGCTCCGGCAACAAAGACATAGCCGAGTATGGCTTTTCCCGCCAAATGCACAACATGCAAATTGGTGGGCGGGGCTAACGGCAGAGCGCGCCGCAGCGTTAACTCTTTCATCGCCACACTCCTCAAGCAAGCATGCACTTAACGGGTGGTTTATATGATGGACAAAACAACCTTAATCTCCTGTAACTGGAGCTGCAAGAGGAACAATTGTCTCTGTAGTTGCCCTCTTTAGTATACCTTACACACACAGTTAGCAACGAGCTTGTTTACTGGTTTCACATCAACAAATCAATTTTGAACCCATCTAATCTTTTCTTTTATTGATGAGTCTGATTTGAGTTTGTGATTCATATTTCTTAAACTTGTCATACATCCGGGACAATCAGGCGTCCATCAAACACTATAAAATTATTGGCACCTCCTGTAAAGATTAGTAAAAAGGGTTAGAAAAAAATCCACCTTTTGGTGAAGTCGTTTCATCTCACACTGAAAAAAAAAAGAGAGAAAAATCCAATCTATAATTGAAATAAATTTATTCAGAGAAAAACAAATCCCTCAACAAGAAATAATTATTTTCAACAAAAATACATGCAGGGCGGCACGGTGGTGTAGTGGTTAGCGCTGTCGCCTCACAGCAAGAAGGTTCTGGGTTCGAGCCCAGTGGTCGGCGAGGGCCTTTCTGTGTGGAGTTTGCATGTTCTCCCCATGTCAGCATGGGTTTCCTCTGGGTGCTTTGGTTTCCCCCACGGTCATGTAACTGCATGTCCCCCAAAGACATGCAGTTAGGTTAACGTAGGATGGCCTTGGGCTGAAGTGTCAGGGGTCAGGTACCTTGCCATGGGCAAGGTTCCTGACTGCTCTCCGGGCGCTATAGTGTGGCTGCCCATTGCTCTGGGTGTGTGTGTGTGTGTGTGTTCACTGCTTCAGATGGGTTAAATGCAGAGGATGAATCTCACTGTGCTTGATGTGTGCATGTGACAAATAAAGCTTTCTTTTCTTTCATATCTATGTATATGGACACAAGTGTTTTACTGGGAAATACACCACTCATATTTTTCATACGACCTACATCTGGGACATGGAAACCCAAAACCATGACATAAATCTCTACATGTCACTCATGAGGAAATCGATGAATTGTTTTGATAAATTTGGGTCCTTTTTGTTTGTGAATGTGTCTGTATAATAAAAAGAAAATCACACGTTTGCTTGAAGATATGTTTATCTTCTCGTGTTGAAAAACTTGTATTTTTCATACAAAATACATTGCAGATCTGAGTGACACATTTAAATAATATTGACTGGCTTTGAGTGGTCTATCAGATATATTCCATTCAGCTAGCATGATATTGAGTGAGTTGAAGACGAGTTCAACATTCCTTTCGGGTGTTCAACGCATCTTTCTCTTTCAAAATTCTCTCAAAATCTTCTGTATTTAACGAAGCAAACCTGGCAGCCATGTTTGTTTACCAGCCAGTGTAGTGTTAGCGAAGGCCAACGCTAGTGCAGTCAAGCCGAATATTATTATTTTCTCTGTGTAATTTACTTAGTTACTTTAAAAATTAACATCGACAACTACACACAACGGAGCAACCTGGCAACCAAAATTCTCTCAAAATCTTCAGTTTTTAATGAAGCAAACCTGGCGGCCATGTTAACAAATGGTCACAGTCGCTCGCTAGCATGGAAGTTTTACGTCTCCGACGTGTGACATCATGTTGTCTTGACAACCATGCAATATCATAAACCATATTCAGCGCTCATTCTCCATTGGATAGAGTGACAATACATATAAGATCAGCGATATACAAATAATATTGCATGCTATCAAACCAAATGAATGAAACCCGCTAGAAGGGAAAAGAATACATGTTTTTATTCCATCAAAAAAGTGTCCTGTATATATAATAATTCCCAATATTTCACTCTCATGATGTCACTCCCAGTGTTTCTCGCTGACTAGACGTGTTGTCAAAATGGCAAACCAGTTCAAAATTTAAATTCTTTTGATTAACTTGCATATTTTTTTTGTGGCTGTGTCTATACAATATAAAGAATGTTACACAGTGACATGAAGATATGAACATGAATATAAGTTTATCTTCTCTCGTTGAAAATATTTTCACTTCTTCACTTCGCTCACTCGTGAAATAAACAATCACCACTTGAAGATAAACTGCATATCTTCACGCAACCATGTAATATCCTTTCTCTCTCTCTCTCATTTTATATATATATACAGTATATATATATATATATATATATATATATATATATATATATATAAATTTTGTGTGTGTGTGTCAAATAATGTTATGCCACAATTTTGTGCTTAATGTCTAACCCTAACAGTTTTTCAAGAAAGATTGCCACACAATTTTTTCCTACACTTGACACATAATTTATGTATTTGTGAAACACTATTTTCGAAACTGACTCAGACCCCGTCCACACGTAGCCGGGTATCTGCTAAATCGAAGATATTTTTCTACGTTTTGGCCTGTCATCCACATGAAAACACATCAAAAACGAATATTTAAAAAAACTCCGGGCAAAGTGAAGATTTTTGAAAACTCCGTGTATGCCTTTTCGTGTAGACAGAGATAACCGGAGGTTTGCGTTTTAGAACGTCACAATCTGCGCCAAAAAAATGACAACAAATCTGCCCTGACGTCAAACGTGCGACCTTTGTTTACTGCAGAAGCCAGATTAAGCATGGACTTAAGCTAGCCGCACACCACGGAGATCCACGCGGTACCGAACCGACCCATTTCAGAGCCGACTCCCGACAGGGCACGCACATATCCCCCGACTGTTGACGAGTGCAGTCGTGATTGAAGCGACACGTGACAATAGCTTTGTGATTGGCAATTGGATATAGTTACTGTTAAATCCAACACTTGAAGATGCTACAGGCTGAATTACAAATGACACAACATGGAATATGTAGCGCACTATCTAGGCTGCATGAGCTATTATTCCCAACCTTAAATAGTGCACTTATATAGGGGAGTTAAAGCGATTTGGAATTCAGCCACACAACTTGAGCAGAGTGGCTTTCCAGCCCACTGTGTCTATGGATAAAGCTTCAGTCTATGGAATTACAGTATATACCTGCATTAGGTGCTACCAACACGCATTTCTCGCGCTAGAAATTGTGTTTAATGATGTCACGTGTTATATGCGAAAGATATGATTGGCTATTGCTAGCGACTCTCGCCGATCAGTCTGGCTCCCGATTAGTTTTTCGAATCGGCTGTGAGATGAGTCGGTACCATCGAAAACTAGTCTTTACGCCTGACTCGCGACTTCAGTTGGCTCGGTACGCTGAAAATCGGCGTAGTGTGCGGCTAGCTAAAGAGTAATGGATCGGAGTAGTGCCTTGAAAGCGTTAATTATTGTGCAGGTGCTATTTACATGTTTAATTTTAGAAGCCCAACTACTGCTCCAAGAGCACAGGCGATGTGATTAGGGGGTAGGATTTGGGGAAATAACCATCTACAGGTTGGGAATGCTTATGAATGTGATTGAAAACGCAGATGTTCGGTTATGTGTGGAAGGGATTTTTTTCGAAGACAAGGTGGTGTGGATAAAACATTTTTATAAACGGAGGGGGGGAAAATGTTCGGTTTTAAAAATACCCGGCTACGTGTGTACATGGCATTAGAATTAATGGTGAGCAGTTGAGCTCAAGGGCCCAACTGTGGCAGTTTGGCAGTGCAAATATTTAAACTGTCAACCTTCTGATCAGTGGCCTACAGTCTTAACTGCTGCTTATGTCGGCTGGAAATATAATATGTTCAGTAAATGTGCTAATCTGATGTTAGGTTTAAGGAAATTATCCTCGGTCTTTGCTCACTATTTTCTTGCCTGTGAAAGAGTAATTAGCTTTTGTGTCTGAATACAGGTGAAGGTAGGTGTGTGTGTGTGTGTGTGTGTGTGTGTGTTTGTATGAGGAAATGTGTACCACCACTACCATCTCCAACCCTCATGGGTGGTTTGAGATATAAACACACCTGCTCTTTTTGGTGAATGTGTGTGTGGGGTATAGAGGTCCAGTACAGGCTGTTGATAACATAACCGCAGGTGGTACTGCCATAAAGCTGCTGCCACATTGCCTGGATTTACCTGCAACAATAGAGTCAAAGCGGCCAAAGGTGGCATACAGGTGTGCAAAGCATGCATGCTCATCAGTCAGGCGAATACCTGGTAATGGATACTTGGCCTGCTCTGCCAAAAAGAAAGAAAAAAAAAAGAACAGAAAGTGCATACTACATGCCAACTGCTCCAAAATTACTGAGCTGCTGTTGTGAAACAGATCAGCAGGCAAATGAGACAGTAACTGTTTGGGGTTTGACGAACCACCGCTAGCTTCCTGCTAGTTTTCTTTGGTACTTCCCTCTGGTGTGGGGCTGCTAACGGTCTGCTCTCACATTTCAGCGTGTGTGTTTATTTTGGCTCTGCTCTTGTCAACGGACCCACTGCTCCTGCATTTACCTGGAAACTTCCCAAGTGCAGTGCCTAGGGGCTTCCCATTAGTGATAAACAGCTGCAGTCAGCACTCACTTTGTTTCTTCCTTATATAATACTTATATATTAACTGGGAAGACTGGACAGGTCCATACATGTTCATTTAGTTTATAATGTTTAAGGGTCAATTTCATGGGAAACTGGATTTATTTTTTCTACTCTACAGCTGGGTGCCCAACATTGCCAACCCTGAAGACAAAATGAAGAAGACAAAGACATTTAATTTACACCAACTAGACATCTAGTGTGAGCTGTATTTCACAAATATTCCTTCATTATCACAAGAAAGAAAATGTTCAAATGGTATACAGTACTGTGCAAAAGTCTTAGGCACGTGTAAAGAAATGCTGTAGACCAAAAATGGCTTAAAAAATAAATGAAATGTTTCAACATTTAAAAAAAAAATACTATAAAGAGCAGTAAGCCATAATAAATGAAACAAAGTCAATATTTGGTGTGAGACGAGCATTTGCTTAAAAAAAAAAGGTAGTCTCACGTACAATGAGTGCAGTTTTATAAGGAAATGAACTGTAGGTTTTACTGAGCATCTTACAGAACCGGCCACCATAAGGAAATGAACTGTAGGTTTTACTGAGCATCTTACAGAACCGGCCACCGTTCTTCTGGACACTTTTGTCACACTCGCTTCTTCATTTTGCACCAAAACCCAGTAGCCTTCATTGTTTTCATTTTTAATCTGAAAAGTGGTCTTTTATGTAATATGCTGCTCAGACACAAACTTTTTTTTCTTGTAACATTTAATTTTGTGCTGGAAAATGAACGTTTGGAATGTTTTTGTACTGACTCAATAATGTAGAAGCCATAAAATAGAAATCTATAACAGAGTTTGTATGAAAAAAAAGGGCGCCTCAGACTTTTGCACAGCACTGTACCTTAATACAAATAGCGTTAAGTGTAAATGTTGACCCCCCCACACACACACATGAGTCATCTTCTTACCATTGTTATAATTCATACTGTATTATTTAAATCACATTTGGATTCTCAAAGGGTTTTCACAAAACTTTGACTTTTTACTTTTCAAAATATTGTTTGGATGATTTTGCCATGCGGTGTGGATTGGTATCTTGTTGCAGGAGACTGTTCACGTGTAACTTCTTGAAAGTTTAATATAATGACCACCACCACCAATAATAATAATAATAATAATATTTTTTGCTTTGGTTAAGCTGTATAATCTATTATTATTCTTCCTTCAGATACTTCATTGTAAAAAAAAAAATTCATAATTAGATTTTATAATGCAATTGTGTCAGATTACCTTTTTAAAAAACACTTATTGGATGCTTATAACAACACTTCACCCAGGCTAAATGTATTATTTGATTATTTAATGCATGATCTGATCATGGATATGCTGGGCTTTTCCTTGGATCTTGTCATTTACAAGCGTATCAGCTGACTGGACCACTAAACGGATGCCACTAGACAGTATGGAAACCAAGCTGCTCATTCACTCATGAATAAAAACAGTTCAGACTGGTCCTAAAATGATTATTTTCTGGAATAATATAAACCATTTGTTCATAGATTTGTTCCTGATTTGTTTCCACACAGAGTCAAAATGTTAATAAATTTTACATTATATTACCTCTCTCTTCTAATGCAGTGTAAAATGTGTTAGCAGTCATTACTGCTGTAATCATATCTCCTCCTGTTGTGGGTAACTAGGTCAGTTTGATCCCAAAGTTAACCATATATTAAAAAATGGCATCATCTAAAATACTTAACGTATTACTCGTAAGGTTTCTTGTTCTGAACAACCTGAACAACTCAAACAGATAATGTTTTGTTTAAAATGGTCCTGATTGGAGATAAATTTGAATAAATCTGACCAACAGCTGTTCAATATTTATAAAAACCACATTAGTTGACTCACTCACTGTTGCTGACTGTTCCATTTCTGCAAATGGCTTGAGATTCACAAAACAACACGGCATTTGGCCGTTTATGTATTTACTTATTTAAAAAAAAAGGACCTCAGGTCCTCAAGGTTATCTACAGAAATGACACGAATGAGCATATGCGTGTGTGTGTTTGTGATGACCTAAATGGACGTTCTGTTCCATCCAGGATGCCTCATGCTCAGGCTTTGAGCTCCACGGTGACCCTGAACATGAATGACGAAGTTTGGAAAATGTTCATGTCAAAATTCAGACATTATATTCAGACAAACATGAGATGTGAAAATGTGTACAACATGAACCCTTTTTAAATGGATGAAAACTGCCAAGATTTTAGTTTTTCTGCATTAAAAGAGCATTAGCAGGATATAGAAAGTTTTTGTTTCCTTTTTTTAATTTACTTGCACAGTTTTTCATATAGGGCGGCACAGTGGTGTAGTGGTTAGCGCTGTCGCCTCACAGCAAGAAGGTCCGGGTTCGAGCCCCGTGGCCGGCGAGGGCCTTTCTGTGTGGAGTTTGCATGTTCTCCCCGTGTCCGCGTGGGTTTCCTCCGGGTGCTCCGGTTTCCCCCACAGTACAAAGACATGCAGGTTAGGTTAACTAGTGACTCTAAATTGACCGTAGGTGTGAATGTGAGTGTGAATGGTTGTCTGTGTCTATGTGTCAGCCCTGTGATGACCTGGCGACTTGTCCAGGGTGTACCCCGCCTTTCGCCCGTAGTCAGCTGGGATAGGCTCCAGCTTGCCTGCGATCCTGTAGAACAGGATAAAGCGGCTAGAGATGATATGAGTTTTTCATATATTTCACAGGGGCGGCACGGTGGTGTAGTGGTTAGCGCTGTCGCCTCACAGCAAGAAGGTCCTGGGTTCGAGCCCCGTGGCCGGCGAGGGCCTTTCTGTGTGGAGTTTGCATGTTCTCCCCGTGTCCGCGTGGGTTTCCTCCGGGTGCTCCGGTTTCCCCCACAGTCCAAAGACATGCAGGTTAGGTTAACTGGTGACTCTAAATTGACCGTAGGTGTGAGTGTGAATTGTTGTCTGTGTCTATGTGTCAGCCCTGTGATGACCTGGCGACTTGTCCAGGTGTACCCCGCCTTTCGCCTGTAGTCAGCTGGGATAGGCTCCAGCTTGCCTGCGCCCCTGTAGAAGGATATGAGGATGAGATGAGGTGAGATATTTAACACTAGTCATTGGCCATTTTATTAGGTACACCTGTACACCTGCTCTTTTATGTAGTTATCTAAATCAGCCAATCCCTTGACAGCAGCACAATGCATAAAATCATCATGCAGATACAAATCAAGAGCTTCAGTTAATGTTCACTTCAAACATCAGAATGGGAAAAATTGTGATCTCAAAGTGTGACTTTCATTGTGGCATGGGTGTTGGTGCCAGATGGACTAGTTTGAGTATTTCAGAAACTGCTGATCTCCTGGGGTTTTCACACACAACAGTCTCTAGAGTTTACACAGAATGGTGCGAAAAAAAAAAAAACACTGAGTGAATGACAGTTCTGTGGGCAGAAACAAACGCCTTGTTGATAAGAGAGGTCAGAGGGAAATGGCCAGATTGGTTCGAGCTGCCAGGAAGGGTATAGCGACTCTTTACAACCGTCGTGAGCAGAAAAGCATCTCAGCATGCAACAGCAGAAGACCACATTGGGTTCCACTCCTGCCAGCCAAGAACAGGAATCTTAGAATCAAGAACAAGTTCCTATTAAAGTGTTTTGTGAGTGTATGTTTAAATACTGTACATACTGTATATTGGGGAAAATGTACAGATGGGTGACAAAGGAAAACCCAACATAAACCGTGTAATGTGTTGGGCTCCTCGAGTTGCTAGAACCACTTTAATGCACCGTGGTACAGAGTCTATATGTCTCTGGAACTGTACTGGAGGATGAACAACATTCTTCTAAAAGATCCAGAATCTCATAGGTGTTCAGTTGGGTTTAAATCTGGGACAATGAAGGCCATAGCATATGACTGACATAATTTGACATATTTGTCAAACCAGTGATCTCTGTGCTGTGTATGGGAGCGGGGTTATCACTATCATCAGGGTAGAAATGCTTCATTCTAGGGTAAAGGTGAATAACTTTGCACTGATATGCAGTGACTTTTCCTTCCTGGAGGTGTTTTCTGTTCTGTATATCTGCAGAATCTGTAAACATCATGTGTTCGGAAAGGTAAACGCTCTGCTGATGTTTATCAAAAAGCGAATAAAGAGGCTGAAGTTGTCAGTTTACTATGGTATGACTGTGCAACCTTTACCTTCCAGAACAGAACTAATTTCCAGAAGTATTGATTGTAGTCTCTCAAATCATTTCCAGATGGAGTCCCTTTTATAAGCTTCCCCTGGAGGAGTTCTTGTAATAACTATACAGACACTGTTTCTTTCCTCTGGTTTATTTTTCCTCTAGGCTACTTGCAGATCTCAGGTCCAGTCCCTATGTCTAGACAACACATACCATATGGTGACATAAAACTAAGGAATGAAATAATAGCTTAATAGGCTTATCAAATTTACCATGTGTATTGAATGTTGAACAGTCTTAAGAGTTAATGCTTGGCTATAGCATCATATTCGCATGGTTTCTTAATTCTCTACTGCCCCCTTGTGAGTATAGAGACTATTTCACTTGTTCCAACGTGTCAATTTCTGGGCTAGGCTGCATATTAAAAATGTGGGTTTTGTTGTTGTTGTCATTGTTTGACCATGTGCATGAACAAAGCACAACAGATATTACAATACAGCATCAGTGTGAAAATCAATACAGTAATTTTGTTCATATAAATGTAACCATATGATGTGTATGACATGAACTTGTGTTTGCCCATGCAACACATGAATTGTTCTGTCCTCTAGTGATACAGAGTGAAGTTAGAGACAGCTGTGCAGTTTTCAAAACATTTTATGTTCCAACAAATTATTACGGGCTTTTGGAATGGCCACAAAAGCACCTTTTTTTTTTAGTTCATGTGTACGATGTACTCTTTTCTTTTTCAGTATGGTATAGACCCCTTCGCATGTTTGTAAACAAACCGACCGTTGCCAGGATGCGCGCGCAGCCTGGACCCAGAAACAATGGCACTGCCCATAGACCGACATTATGAGCTGTCAGATTATGCAAAACAATTGTCCTTACAAGATCGAGAATGCTACATAAATAAGTTAACTCTAACAAGTGGACATCGCCTACCGGATCCGTATTTAATTAAAGAGTGGACGGGCGATGTCAGTAAGTTCCCTGGTATACAATGGCCAGATATATACTCGTACCTTATTGACAAGACTTCAGTGTACACCCACGGAAAACTTCGTGCCTACAAGTCTTTAGACGCATATGATTATGTTATGTGCGGGCATGTACAACTTGATTAACAATGGGACATTCATATTCATTTTGTTTTAATCAAATTATGCCAGTGATGTGATGGCAATGTGGCTTTAGCTACAACAGCAAATCCCAACACTAAACAGCAATTTGCAGGAGGTAATGGCATGAAAGGAATGATAGTGTAAAGAGTGCAGCTAAGAGAAATCAGAGCTGCGTAAAAAGCGAGAGGCAGAGAGCAGAAATGAAACTGAACGGGGCGGGAGCTAGGTTAGAGCAGTCAACGTAAGTTGGCATTTAGAGTGAGGGCACACAATTTTACCTTTCCATCCTTGCTTTAAAATTGTGATTTTCGGCAGACACAAATAATGATGGCACAAAATCTGGACTGCTTGAGTCAAGCGAGACCTCTCCTACAAACAAAATTGCATGCAAAGCTAAGTTAACATGCTAACAATATTCATTACATTGTGTAACTATGACCCAGCTAATCAGACAGACGTTACCAAAGTATTTTGCTACATCAATAAACGAAGACTAGAAAGAATAAAAAAGAAAGATTTAATAAATAGCCTGATCTTACCTGTGATGAAGTGGGCGCTGCAAACCCGCGCATTTTTGATAGTGCTTTCATCACAGTCTACACGTTTCATGGCTTGTAGTCATAGACGTCGGCGATTTTTTTGGAATGGGTGAGATCCTGCTGGAATTCTGAACATTTTAACCCCATCACTGCTACGATTCTGACACCCGACAACACAACAACTAGGCATTTCTGAGTCTTTTTTGGGTCCAGGCTGCGCGCGCAATTTCCGCTTTCGTATGAATGACGTTTACTGCGAAGGGGTCTATGGCCACAAGACAGAAAATCCAGATCACGAAAGTATAATAGGTGGGTGATTTACTTTATTCTTGAGCTCAACTTTTGTATATTGAGTACTTTATACAATTGTACCCACTTTTAATTAATTTGTGCTCCCTTCGAAAGATAAAGAGTTGAGCATTAAAAACAAAGTGATGCAGCCTATATGCACGACACCAAGCCAGCATTTCACCTACAGTGGTACAAGTCCAAGGGACAACATGGCAAGATTTGAGATTTTCCAATTTGATGCAAATTTCATATCGTGCAGTAAAGCAACAACTCCAAACCACTGAGCTGTGCAGTCTGTTTCTTCAGATCACTACTCAAAACTTTAGGTCCTACCTGCAATTCACTGTACCCTGTTAATGTCGCTAATGGTAGCTTTGCTGAAAAATGCTTGCTCTTTCTGACAATGAATTGCTTTGTTGTGTTGCTGACAGTCTAGTAACACTTTGTTTGTGGAAATTTATTAGATTTAATTCTGCTTATTTGCTATAAAGAAGGAGCTTGGCTCCCCAGGGGAATTTTTAAAGTAGCCTAATATGGTAACAACTGCTCTGTCTGATGCCCCTACCCTGATCATGGGGCAGAGTGATTCCTGCCCCAGTGGACATCTATTAGCACCAGAGGTGGACAGTAACAAAGTGCATTTACTTGAGTACTGTACTTAAGTACACTTTTTGAGTGTCTGTACTTTACTTGAGTTTTTTTTTTTTTTGGAAACTTATGACTTTAACTTCACTACATTTGAAAGACAAATATCATACTTTTTACTCCACTACATTTCTATCAAGGCCCTCGTTACTATGGAGCAGCTTTGAAAGTGGATGTTTTTTTCTTTTCTAAAACATGATTGGTTTTTTTGCAGGTGACACTGAGACAGCTGATCAGTAATCACTAGGGTCATGTCACATCCATAGACTATAAAATCAAGTTCAATGATTTCTCAGCAGCGTTATTTGAACACTATCAGTTGATGGCAGAATGGAAGGAGGCGGTTCTTCTGGAGAATGCACGCACCCATGGCTATACCTAGAACCCATGTTTCAGTTTTCTGAAAGGAATAAAGATTCGTTTCATTTCAAATGTTTGCTTTGTTTGCCAAAAACGAACCACATCACGGCCTATAAAAACTCGCCGTCCAACCTGCGGAAGCATATTGAGGGATGTAAACATTTTATTCCAAGAGAAACTTGTAATGAAGTTGTCTGCTTTTAGAGCTAGCGATAACGTTGCAATAGCTATGCAGTCTGGTTAGTCAAATGACTTTCTATGGATTTGCCTGCCAAGTTGCCATCGCCTTGTCCACAGCTAATGTTGACACATAGCTAGTTAACTTGCACACGGTTAGTTAGCATGTAAAAACGGAGTTACACTAACATGAATAACATTAACTTATCTGAAGTCCTTTCAGAAATATGTTTTAGCGTAATCTTGCCAAATAAACAGAATGTAGAAATCTTTCTTTTCTAGTCGCATTAGCTACCCAATATGATTTTGAGTTTGAAAAGAGTTTGCTAGCATGTCAGGTGGAGTTTCACTGACTAGCTAGCTTAACGTTAAACCACCACAATTGCACGGCATGCGTTCATTTTATGAATTTACATTTCTGTTTTTGGTAATGGCATTAGGTTTTGTAAGCGTTGTGGCAATAATACAATGATGCACTGACAGAAAATGTACTTTTAATACTTAAGTATTTTTAAAAGCAAGTACTTCAGGACTTTAACTTGAGTAAAGATTTGACTACAACTTTCACTTGTATCAGAGTAACATTTGACCAGTGGGATCTGTACTTTGACTTAAGTAATGAGGTTGGGTTCTTTGTCCACCTCTGATTAGCACTTGTTGTAGTGTTGATCACTTGGTAAAATAATAACTATATGGAAAGTTATAAACTAGTGCACCACAACTGTGCAACATCTAGAAAGGCAAGCAAATCAAAGGAACATCGGTTTATATCTGTCAAATAATAATAAAATATCATTGGTTACCCAAAAGTGGTAATTAGTATTTCAACTTTAAGGATGCTGACATTTGTTGTATGGCTGATATATAAGGTAGGAACACCCCCCCCCCCCCCCCCCCCCCCCATGAACGATCTGCTACTGCTCTACTGTCCAGCATTTCTTTAGTTCTGAAGAGAAATGGTAGTAACTATTCATGGCTGCAAATGCTATACGTAATATAAATAATACAGTCATCAAACAATTAGTTATTTTACCATCAGTCTGTGTAGAATTAAGAAACTCTGAATGGAAATGTTGTTTGACGAGCTTCGGCTTTGTCGCTGAAATGGTGACTACGTCTTGCACATGTATATAGAAAAATTGGGCGCCTGTCATTCTGACGATTTCGAGTGTAAATCTAAGGTGAGTGTTCAAATAGTGATTAGTTCCACATCAGCGCCATTCGTAATGCAGCAGAGCGATGCAATGTTTATGGATAACAGTTCTACAGTGGTTTCGTAATTCTGTCTGTAGTCCAGAGGAAGTGAGCCGAAGATCACAAACAAAACTGAACTTAATAAATGACAAGTTTATTGTTGCACAAAATGTACAAAATAACAAGCAAATGGACAGTCCCCTCCCTCCCCCATCCGACTTGCCCATTACTTTCTTCACCAGTATGAAGTTGAAGAGCTGGAACCTATGACTATGGCAAGTCCAATAGTCCAAGCCAAATGCAAGGTTTCTTAGACACAACACACCCAATTCAGTCACTGAACATTGGAAAATGAATAAAAACACCGTATTTACACAATTTCTTCTGAAGTTGTACAGCATGCCATCTATTTATTTATACAGAATATGCTTGTGAACATACCCCTGTATAAAAAAATATACTGTCAGATCAAATTAAGTGAAACTAAGGGCTATAGACATCGAAATACAACACTGCATTTGTTGCATCTTAATTTTATTAAATAATTTATTTTTTAAATACTCATTTATGACATTATTATTATTATTTTTAAAATTGCATCATACTAAAAGAAACATTCTCTAGTTGACGTTAAGCGCATCAGTTCCATGGCCTTTTAGACGGCTGGTGGAAAATCCTCCGCTTATTCACTTATTTACACCAAAACCTTCTGAAATTTTTCAGCTATACGCCCTTTGTGCGTGTGTGTAAGTAAGAATGATTGATATTTCCAGTTTTCTATAAGAATAAATGTGCCCAGAACTTGAACTTGAGTCCAGTAATAGGCAATGTCATGTTGAAATTTGTCAGTATTTCTGATCAGTAGATTTAATTTACCCTAAGGGTGTGTTTTAATGGTATACTACGGTGTTAAGCTTCTGATGATTTGGGACCTATAGTTCACTCAATATGTAATATGTAATAAACTACAGGTCCTCAAAATGGTATCGGATGGTTGCAGAGAAAGTAGCTACAGTGCTGATGGAAATGTGAGTAGCTTCTGAAATAGTTTCATGGCTTTCTGAGAATTCCTTCTCGCGCAGTTTCCTGAAGCAGAACAATTCCTAACTTAGTGCCTTACATGCACGTCTCACTAAGGCCTTTGTTTTGTTCATGAATTGTTCATTCTATATTGGCACAAAACAGCTTATTTGGAACTGCTTTTGCAGTTGTATTTGTATTTCAGTATTGCTGTACAGCACTAGTGAATAAGTCAAACACAAAATCCTTAACCTGTGCTTTTCGAGTATATACAGCAATGCAAGTCTCTTGTTTTATAGATACTGAGTTCTATAGAAATGCAGAATGGCATGATTCACAAATTGATTCTGTAGCTGAAACTGGGAAAGGAAGTGTAGTATTAAAATACTCCTGCAGAATGCAATGGAAGAAGCATGGTGTAGATGAAGAGGTGAGTGTATGAAAAATCAAATGGCATTTCAATGCACGGAGACCGATCTGCACTATACACACTATACACTATACAATGTGAAGCCATTTTCAAAATCTTTATAATTAGTAAGGGGATTATCTATGTGCAAAAATAATCTGCAGAAGTACATAGTTATATGGACCTTATTTGTTGTTTTTGTTTCTGATCATAGGGCTTTAATACAGTATATGCTTTTTTTCTTAAATGTTCTCATCTGGTAAGCCATGGTTCTGTTTCAGCTTTTTTATTTTAATATACCTACATATATATATTTCTATAATCTCTTCATGTTTTTTTTTTTACAAAATCAAAGACATGATGAACAACTGACAATATATTATATATACTTTTTTCCATTTTATGCTTATTTAGGTTTTTGAAATTGACGTTTGCATTTCTTTCATGTAAACAAACAGGTTTCTGAGGGCGCGTCACCCAAAAACTTCCAGCTTTCATATTTTGTTTTGTGTCAGCAACTTCCGTCTTCATCTATTTCTCTCTCCCTTTTCATACTCGTTCAATTTCATCCCTCTCTCTCTAGGCATGTCCCCTCATTGAAGTAGAGCACGGATTTGTTTCGAGGTGCTGTCATCATTTAGATGTCTTGTTGTATACCTTAAGAGAAACAGAGAGTTAAATGTCACACACACACACACACACATATATATATATATATATATATATATATATATATATATATATATATATATATATATATATCCTATTTCATTTTAGAAACAGCATTATTTATGGAAAATAATGTAATCTCACAATAATATTTGAAAAGCATGTGTCTGTTATTCTCATTACTCTTTGTATCAACTAAAAAATAATATTGTTTACACACGATCCAGGCAGTCCTACTCACCTCAGTGCATTCAGCAATCCCTCCACACTGTTTGAAGGCTGCTCTTTCAACACTTTAATGCAGCCCTTCATCTATACACACACACACACACACACACACACACACACACACACACACACACACACACACACGCTGTGTTAAAGAAAGGTCACCTCCTTCTGATCCTCACTCCTACTGTGACAGTGAACACACACATCTGCTCCCAAATGACCAAGTCTGTCACACACACGTACATACATTTTATATATATATATATATATATATATATATATATATATATATATATATATATATATATATATATATATATAATCTTATATATACTGTATATATACACACACATACACTCTCCTAGAAACCAAGAAAAAAAAGTCTCTCAATTTCTCTTTTGTTGTGATTTCCTTACTAGGAATTTCCCAGCAACCCTCCTAGTCACATACGGTATATCATTGGAAAGCCCAGGATGTACTTTTTACAAGACACCAGGATTCAAGTGAATAGCTTGAAAGAGTAAGAGGGTGTGCACGTAAAATGTCAACTACAGAGGACACAAGTCTATGGGTTGGTTCTCAGGAGGATTATATATAATATATATATATATATATGCGCCTTTCACTGATGTCATAATTTTTTGTTTTTCATGCAGTGTCCGCCATATTGTCAGGCAAACAAAGAAACAGCCATGACAGTTAATAATGAAAATTGAGACAACTGCAGTCAGTACAATCTCTCTAAAATTATTAAAAATTTATTTTATACTAGCAGATCATGTTACATCTAAAAGCTGAAACATGCAGGCATCACAGACCTAATATAATTTACCCAAAAATGTATTTATTTATTCTTCCCACTGTGCTCTCTCTCTCTGACTCTCTCTCTCTCTCTCTCTCTCTCTCTCTCTTTGTGTGTGTGTGTGCGCGCGTGTGCACGTTCACCGCTTCATATGCTTTAAATGCAGAGGAGGAATTTTGCTGTGCTTGAATGTACATGTGACAAAAATAAAGGCTTCTTCTTTTTCTTAATTTACCCACAAATGTATTTATTCCACTTGAAAAGTGTTCGGCAAACCAGCTACCGGATTTGGGGCACTACGACATCCTGAACTGTTTAGTCTTTGGGACTTCTAAATAAAACGGAGATGCTAAAGGGCAGACAAAAGTACAGATGCCTAACAATATTTGAAGGCAGGTTTCATGCATGCCAGAATGTTATAAAGAAAAAATATTTATTATGACAAAGGTAAGCTCAAATGTGGACTTCTAATACAACCCCAATTCCAAAAAAGTTGGGACAAAGTACAAATTGTAGCTAAAAACGGAATGCAATAATTTACATATCTCAAAAACTGATATTGTATTCACAATAGAACATGGACAACATATCAAATGTCGAAAGTGAGACATTTTGAAATTTCATGCCAAATATTGGCTCATTTGAAATTTCATGACAGCAACACATCTCAAAAAAGTTGGGACAGGGGCAATAAGAGGCTGGAAAAGTTAAAGGTACAAAAAAGGAACAGCTGGAGGACCAAATTGCAACTCATTAGGTCAATTGGCAATAGGTCATTAACATGACTGGGTATAAAAAGAGCATCTTGGAGTGGCAGCGGCTCTCAGAAGTAAAGATGGGAAGAGGATCACCAATCCCCCTAATTCTGCGCCGACAAATAGTGGAGCAATATCAGAAAGGAGTTCGACAGTGTAAAATTGCAAAGAGTTTGAACATATCATCATCTACAGTGCATAATATCATCAAAGGATTCAGAGAATCTGGAAGAATCTCTGTGCGTAAGGGTCAAGGCCGGAAAACCATACTGGGTGCCCGTGATCTTTGGGCCCTTAGACGGCACTGCATCACATACAGGCATGCTTCTGTATTGGAAATCACAAAATGGGCTCAGGAATATTTCCAGAGAACATTATCTGTGAACACAATTCACCGTGCCATCCGCCGTTGGCAGCTAAAACTCTATAGTTCAAAGAAGAAGCCGTATCTAAACATGATCCAGAAGCACAGACATCTTCTCTGGGCCAAGGCTCATTTAAAATGGACTGTGGCAAAGTGGAAAACTGTTCTGTGGTCAGACGAATCAAAATTTGAAGTTCTTTATGGAAATCAGGGACGCCGTGTCATTCGGACTAAAGAGGAGAAGGATGACCCAAGTTGTTATCAGCGCTCAGTTCAGAAGCCTGCATCTCTGATGGTATGTGGTTGCATTAGTGCGTGTGGCATGGGCAGCTTACACATCTGGAAAGACACCATCAATGCTGAAAGGTATATACAGGTTCTAGAGCAACATATGCTCCCATCCAGATGACATCTCTTTCAGGGAAGACCTTGCATTTTCCAACATGACAATGCCAAACCACATACTGCATCAATACCAGCATCATGGCTGCATAGAAGAAGGGTCCAGGTACTGAACTGGCCAGCCTGCAGTCCAGATCTTTCACCCATTTGGCGCATTATAATACGGAAGATACGACAATAAAGACCTAAGACAGTTGAGCAACTAGAATCCTACATGAGACAAGAATGGGTTAATATTCCTATCCCTAAACTTGAGCAACTTGTCTCCTCAGTCCCCAGACATTTACAGACTGTTGTAAAGAGAAAAGGGGATGTCTCACAGTGGTAAACATGGCCTGGTCCCAACTTTTTTGAGATGTGTTGTTGTCATGAAATTTAAAATCACCTAATTTTTCTCTTTAAATGATACATTTTCTCAGTTTAAACATTTGATATGTCATCTGTGTTCTATTTTGAATAAAATATGGAATTTTGAAACTTCCACATCATTGCATTCCGTTTTTATTTACAATTTGTACTTTGTCCCAACTTTTTTGGAATCGGGGTTGTAGTAATAAACAAGCCAGGGCCTAGATCTAGCATTCATCCATTATCTGTAGCCGCTTATCCTGTACAGGGTTGCAGGCAAGCTGGAGCCTAGCCCAACTGACTATGGGCGAGAGGCGGAGTACGCCTCAGGCAAGTTGCCAGATCATCGCATGGCTAAATCAGAGACAAACAACCATTCACACTCACATTCACGGTCAATTTAGAGCCACCAATTAGTCTAAGCTGCATGTCTTTAGACTGTGGGGGAAACCGGAGCACCCGGAGGAAACCCACACAGAAACACACGGGGAGAACATGCCAACTCCATACAGAAAGGCCCTCATCGGCCACTAGACTTGAACCCAGAACCTTCTTACTGTGAGGCGACAGTGCTAACCACTTGCACCACTGTGCCTCCTAGATCTAGCATATTTTATGGTATTTAGCTGAGTCTATATTATCAGTACATAATAAATATCCTGCTAGTCGAGCCAAGCTTTAGGTCTAATAAAATAAATCACATCCAAAGCCCACATCCAGATCTACATTTTAACGTTGCACAGAGCTTAAACATTAACCTGATATAAAATGTTCTCCACACACACGGGAATGCTTTGTTGGCATCAAGGCTTCCCATTTACCTTCAGCTCGCCATTTTTCTTGTTTTTCTGAATTCGCCAGGAAGCGGTGAAAAGTTAAACCAGGCTCATTTCCATGTCTGTTTTTGTAACTGGGTTTTATTCTTAAGAACAACTCGCAGTCCAAGGGCTGAATTACATGTTCCATACAGCAATTATACACGTATAAAAAGAGTAAAAGGTGACATCAAACATTTACAATATATCAACATTTACAATTGTTTAAAATAACTGCCACTTAAAAACCTTTCTATTATAGTAGAAAATCCATAGGTGAAATTTACACACTGAATTAGGTAACTACGAGTACTGTGGGAATAATCTTCAGTAAACACATATCAATAGGCAGGTCTAACTACATTAAATTATTTAAAAGTTTAGCGAGGTAGGGTAGTGGGCTTTTAGCATAATGAGCGGTGCGTGCTGGCAATTGGTCAAGTTTTTTGTTTTGTCTGGTGATCCTGCCGCTCACCTCACCCCTTAGTCGAGGTAACCAGTGTTTGTACAGTTCAGACTTACACAACTTCTTGGCAAAGTTCAGACACAAAGTGATGCATCGATCTTCAAGTTCTTGGAGATGGAGAATTTCACAAGCCGCAGAGGAACTGGTAAAATTGTTGCCTAGGATGATTTTTGTAGCTTGTACTTGGATGTTTTCTGTCTTTTTTCGTTGGATAGTAGTTAAGCCTGGACGCCACAGAGGTGTAGCGTACTCCAGGACTGGGCATACAAAACGTGTAGACAGTCACCAGGTCATGTACAGGTAGATGAAATTGCCGTAGTCGGCAGAGGAGATAAAGCCTCTGATTCCCCTTCTTGGTTATTTCAGTAACATGTGCTTCCCATCTCAGGTCCACCTGGAATGCCACTCCTAGGCACTTTGCAACACTGACAACTTCCAGCTCATGACCGTCAATGGTGAGAGGAAGAGGTGGTGGAGGGTTGTGGGCGAAGCAGACATGCATGGCCTTACACTTCCCAGGGTTGAGTCTCATCTTCTTGTTAGTGGTCCATGTAGTAAGGTCATTAAGGTCATCTTGAAGTTTGGATGGGTCGGGTATAAGCCTTGACTCGATGAGATTCAGATCATCAACAAAAGCCCATGACTGAGACCTCATGTTGTCAGCTACCGCATTGACGTGGGCGATGAAGACAATTAGACCAAGCTTTGTGCCCTGAGCTAGGCCACAGGTGAGTGTTTCTATATTAGAGTATGTCCCTTGTACCTTGTTTTTTGTCTCCGGTCAGTGTGAAAGTTGGCAATCCATAGAACTATTTCTGGTCGAACGCCTAGCTCCAGGAGGTGATTTATTGCTGCAGTATGATCAACTAAATCGAAAGCTTTGCTAAAGTCCAAAAAAGCACTACAGGTCTCTGGCATCATTCTTTTAGATGTCACTTCTACACATTTATCTGTAGATGTTTACTGAATTGGTCTTACAGTCACTCGCGTACACTGTTTGGCAATATGGTCAAATAAACAAATCCACAGTTGTGATGACGTCATGTGAAAGTCCTCCACACACACACGCACACATTTATTTATTTATTTATTTGTGTGCGTGTACTTCTATCTTTGTGGGGACATTCATTGACATAATGCATTCCCAATTCCCTTGCCCCTTACCCTATCCTTAACCATCATAACCAAATGCCTAACCCCACCCCTAACCTAAACCTAATTCTAACCTGAACTCTAAAACTAAGTCCTTACCCTTAAACAGCCCTTTGAAAATGTGAAGACCAGCCAAAATGTCCTAACTCTGTTGGTAAAAAATGTATTCCGGTCCTCAATATGTAGCAAGTACAAGTACACACACACACACACACACACACACACACACACACACACACAATCTGTTAGGCCACACTGCTATGAAAATATACTCTTAGGAAAAGCAAATTTGGACAGTGAAGTGTTCTTGGCTTCTCCATAGCCCTGTTCCACTGCATGGTACCGGCTCGACTTGATTCAGCTCTACTTGTCTTATTTGGTTTTCCATCAGGCTAAAGTTGTTGATAGTACCTGGGACCTTTTTTTGTATCACCTCCATCAAGGTTCCAAGCAAGCTGCGGTGATACTAAAAGGTGACATGAAAACACTGCAGACTACTGATCGGTCAGAGTGAATAGTCACTATCGCTCCATCATCATTGTGCAAAGTGGAATATCCTGAACAAGCTAACTGTTGCATTCTGATAGTGAGGGTCCCTAAGCTGTATCCCCTTATCCTTATGCACTGCAAAAGGTATAGAATTCAAGGGATCTTCACAGAGATCTTGATTGCTAAAACAGTTTCATTTGGAATGCAATGCAACCTTCTGAACAGCAGACAACATCAGGGTCATTCCTTGATTGTTTGTTGTGTTCTACAGGACAGCAGTTGGATGTATTTAGCATGCTAATACAAACAACATTGTTCAAAATAGTTCTGCATTCTGGAGAAACTTTTGAGATAAATGTATTGAAACTTCTGTAGACTGTAGGTATTTCAATTTTTTTTAATGCGTTTGTTGGTTGTTAAACTCCTTGTGCACTTCAGTGCTCTGATCTGTTGTGCTGAATAGTCTCCTATAGTTAGCATCTCCTAGTTCATGGTATCCAGTTATTTAGCACAAAAGTCTTTTAGCACAAATCCAAAGTCTTTTAGCACAAGTTCTAAAGTCTCTTAGCACAACTCTATGTTCTTTAGCACAACTCTGGATTATGGTCACAATAATTGAAAAAAAAAATACTCATCTTGATATAGGAAGGGGTTTATTATGATTGCTTCGGTACTGGAAGCTGGAATTTCTGCTGCTGTGCATGTTAAAGGTCATAGGCAATGGTTGGAGGTGAAACGTAGAATATCAACTTTATTGTCTAGAAGAACGACCCAAAAAGCGAATTCAATCTTCCTAGTGTCTAATTTGCACCCTAAGATTGAATAAAATGGTTAAAATATACTGTTTTGCCCAATTTCCGAAGGTTTGTTTACATCTCACTTATGCACACTTTCACCGCCAGGGGACCGTCGTCGTGATGTCATTCAAGGCAAACAGACTGGGAGCAGCTCTGTGTTTACCTGCGAACCGAGCACACGTGTACGGACTTTGGTCGTGAGAGGTTGTGTAAAATGTCTGAAAGCGATAGCGATTTTGAAGTAGGAACTCTCCAAATTAAATATCAAGAGGTGAAACCATATATGTATGAACCTATGGCCGTTGCGAAGCAATCGGTGAATGTGGCTCACTGGTTTGACCGTGCGGCCTCGGAATCGGACAGCGACTCGGCCAACTCTGATCGCGGTGACCCCGGACCTCAACAAGACTCGCGCCCAAACGATTTATCCTGGTAGTTATGATAAATTCCTACTTTCGTCGTAATACTAAATAAGAGCCCTTTTGAAGAATAATTAAACCGCCCTCCCTAGTGGATATAGGTAACGATTACTTGACAGTGCGCCGGTAGGCCACATTAGCCTGCCATCCGCGGCATTATACTATTTATAGCCTACTCAAAGCAAAGAAATATCCCTTTGTCTCATTTCCACAATGATTGTACAGGATTCCTCAGGATTCTTGACTTGTCAATTGCAAGCAAAAGTAAAAATGTTTACCTCCAGTCTTCTCCTTTTTGCTTGAGTGTTCCTGGTCCATTTCTTCTTTGACTGCTTGATTTTGTTTCACACGCACAATCCACTGTCTCCGCCTCGTTGCCTCTTCCGGAAAAAAACAACCCTCTGGTGTCACACGCACAATCCACTCTCTCCGCCTCGTTGCCTCTTCCAGAAAAAAACAACCCTCTGGTGTCACACGCACAATCCACTCTCTCCGCCTCGTTGCCTCTTCCGGAAAAAAAAACAACCCTCTGGTGTCACACGCACAATCCACTCTTTCCGCCTTGTCTCCTCTTTCAGAAAAAGCCAACCCACTCGCTCCGCCTCTTCTCCTTTTTTGGAAAAAGCCAACCCTCTCGCTCTGCCTCTTCACTTTTTTTGGAAAAAGCCAACCCTCTTGCTCCGCCTCTTCTCCTCTTTCGGAAAAAGCCAACCCACTCACTCCGCCTCTTCTCCTTTTTCGGAAAAGGACAATCCTCTCGCTTCGCCTCTTCTCCTCTTCCGGAAAAAGCCAATCCACTCTCTCTGCCTCTTCTCCTCTCTTGGAAAAAGGTAAAAACTTCTTCCTGAACCAGTCCCGTTGTTACAGTTCACTGCACAACAATAAGGCATGGTTTTTCTTTGGAAATTCCAGAACACACATCTGCACTCAAGCTGAACGGCAATGCAAGTAAACGGAAGTGGACTCAACTCAAGTGGTTTGTTTGTCTTGAATGACGTCACGCGCCAAGTGGTCACGAAAATCACCGAACAGAAATTCGCCGCGATCTGCGCTAACTTATTTTAATTATTACTTATTAACAATACTTCTTGGGACCAGAAGAAAATTACAGAGGGTTTTTTAACATATAAAGTTTCAAATGTGCATAAATTGAAAACCGTTGCCTATGAGCTTTAAGGATCAGTTGTTGATCCCTGAAACATGGACTGAAAATCTGATTCTTTGGTGTCTTTGGATATTTGTAGTTAAGCCATAATAAACCCTGAATTGTGGGCACCTTCATAGATAACTTCAGTCACTTCTGATCATATCACAAATTCAACTGACTGTCAATAATTGCGCGTTTGCTGAATTAATTAACCAGGGGATTATGTCTCTTTCCCTGTTTGACAACGTGTTTTGCTGACTATGTTTCATATGTATTTGACTAATAAAGCTACAAAGTCTTTAACCGAAATAAAGCCCAATTTCAATGAATTAAAACAAAGAACAAACAAAAAGCTTTCTTTAAACTCTTATCATCTTGTAAATTTCGCTTGACTTTTCATTCTTTATCAAATTAGCAAATTATAAGTAATAAATATGATATAATTTAGGCTTAGCACTTTAATAAAGACAAAACAAACCTGGAATTTGGCTGTAGCGGTGTACTGTGTCAGGGTGTGTGCTGTGTTAAATAATTTGGAGGGAGGATTGGTGACTAACATACGGACGACATCAAACATGGCGGTTTCAAGATGGTGGAGTGGGGAAATACAATCGCTCGTTTTCTATCAGAATCTCGGCAACTTTCATAAAAAAAATCCATCAAACATCTTTAAACATGATCAGTAAGTATTCATAATAAAAATTAAATGTTCTTGGGTCTTGTGCTAAAGAACTTAGCATTGTGCTAAGAGACTTTAGAACTTGTGCTAAGAGATTTTGTGCTAAATAACTGTAAACCTAGCCCATTAGCTAACAAACATTACTAAACATTATTAAGATTTGAAGGAACAGTGAAGAATTATGAGTTTTTAGCTCTGTTTAGGTTATATATTTGTTTTATTCCACACCAACTGAATGACTGGCAGAGACGACACAGACACAATTCTGAGAATCAGCATCCCTCCATTGTTCTTGTGTGAGTTGTGCTGAAGGTGACATCATGGCAGTTTCATGCAGTGTTACCATGATGACCAGCTATGTCTATCTGAAGTGGAAAATGAAGTTCCTGATAGCAAAAGCAAGTAGAGTAGAGCTGAGTTGAGTTGGTACTACACTGTTTACAAAATATGGATGAGTCATGGAATATGGATTCACAGAAAATAAAAAATATAATGCAAAGTACGGCTCCTTTATTCATTGATACATGATATTTTCCATGAAATATCAATAGTAATGTAATAAATGAAACATATAAATGCAAGTAAGATATTTTAATTATGAACTTCAGCAGTCCAAACATTTAATTGATTAAGACTTATTAATTTGTTTTAAGAAGTTGAAATTGAAGACTTTGGTTTAATTTGTTCAATATGTCTTCCATGTCTGAAATTACAATAAGATCCAGAAAAGTTGCAAGGAAATAAACAAATCCTTTGTCTTCATATGCAATTGCTTGCAAATTTATTAGGGCATATTTAGTTGGCCTTTCTTTGGTTTTGTTTTTCTCTTTGAGGTAATGGATTTGACGGACATTTCATGGCATGTCCGTGATTTCCGAACTCTTTTCTGTGGCTATGGACTCTTTGTATAATTTATGGGCACTTCGGTCTGCGCTGCTTTTTAACGTCTCCTCCATCTTTTTAATGACACAAAGCTTATGGATATTTTTGTTTGCTTTATGAAATTTCTGTGTGCCTTCAGTTTAGATACAGATTCATCACTGATGTTATGTAACACTGCAGTGTTCTTAAAGTTTGGTGACAACGGGACGTAAACTTCTTTTCAAACTTTATCTACATCAGTCTTTGGGTGAAATACGTAAACTTCACCCCCTTTTGGCAAAAATGGCATTTCAGAATTGTGTTCTCTGTGCATTTTTAGATGTTCCACATCTCTTATCGAAAGACTCGTCTACCGATTAGTTAGTATTGGCTTGACTTTATCTGGTGCTTCTACCTCCATCATGTAGCTACCATCAGCAGATAACCTCACCATGGAGAGTCTTTGTGACATCCGTGTCATTGTTCCATAGACTCGTAGCAATGGCCATAAAATTAACCATCTGTGATGCATCATATGTATGAAATCTGTAACCAATCTGTAATATACTGAAATGTCCATGACCAATCTGTAAATTACTAGCATCTGTGATGCATCCATATTAAAATCTGTAACCACTCCATATTTTATATCCTTTTTTTATTATATTGACGTAATCTGGAATCCATGACCCATCCACATTTTGTCAACCACCCCAGTACCATGCAGTGGAAAAGGGCTGTAAAAGTGTTTTACCTGGAATCTTCTCTAAAATCCTTTGTTCTAGGGTTCCTGTATTGGTTTCCCCAAACTGAAAAACTCTTTAGGCTTCTAGATTGAACAATTTTTAATCTAGTGTAGAGTAAGTGAATGGATGATTGTAGAAACAGAACCATAATGTGTTTGCAGATCAATAATAATAATAATAATAATAATAATAATAAGCCATGTCTTACGTCAATCTTGGAGGTTTTAGCAAAGGCACCCACAGGGTGAACGTGATCATAGAGGATAATGACGCCCACCATAACACGCATGCAGAACAGCATAGTGTCCGTGTTGGTGAAACGGCACCGGTATTCCCTAGATACACAGAACAACAGTGAGATTCATCTTCCTGTTACTCTCACTGACCTGTATTTTAGCTAATGAAGACTGAAGTATAAAGACAACAAAATATAAGGTAAGGCAAAAGAGCAAAGGTGCTTCATTGTCCTTGAATTTTATTTTATTTCTGACCAGCACAAAATCTCATCTAAACACATTCAGTGAGTGCCTATGCTCTCAGTTTGAAATTTAATCTCAATGAATGTGTGGGTAAGAATGATTTTTATCAGATAAATTAAACTTTCTGTCCAAGTGAATCTATACAATAAGTTCTACAAATGTTTCATTTGTATCTGATGATGGAAGATTTGTCTTAGAAGAAATAATGTGGTTTTCAGGATTATACTGTGTTGAAGTCAGTTGTGGTCCCAAAATATTATAGTATTATATAGTTATGGCGCTATAAACAAGATGTTAATTGTTGTTTAAGTGGCTAGCTAAAAAGTATTGCTAGCAGCTAGCAATTGTTAGCAGTACCTGTTAATTAGCCACAATTAACCAACACTAGCTGGAGAAAAACAATCTCTCATAACCTGGAGGAAAGATTTAAAGGTTTTCCACTTCAGTGTAATCCATTAATCAAACTATTTAAACCAAATCATATGTAAAATTAATGTGAATTCTGAAGAGCAGACAGCATGGTGCTTTTAATTTCTTTCAATACTTTACAGTATTTACAGTAAGTAAGTATTCACCCCTTAAACTTTTCCATACTTTGAATAACAATCTAGAACAGAAATGGGCTTAATTTGGGATTATGTCATGAGTCTACACAAAACAGGCCAAGATACTGAACTATTGAATAAGGCATGTTGGGGAAATTGAAAAAAATGTTCTCTGTTCTGATGAGAGCAAGATTTTTGGCCTTGGCACAAAGCATTATGTTTGGCAGAAAACCAACAAAGCTCATCACCATAAACAAATAATTCTCACATTGAAGCATGATGGTGGTAGCATCGCCTGGGAAACCTGTCAAGGGTTGTGGGTAAGAAGCATGGAGCCAAATACAGGGCTATCATAGGAAAAAAAAATAGTCTACTAGAGACTTCAGACTGCAGAGTAGGTTCCAACAGGACAATGACCATAAAAGCGACACTGGAAGAGTTGAAAACCAAGAACTTGAATGTTTTAAAATGGCCCATTTAAAGCTCAGACCTCAGTCCAAAGGAGAATGTGGCAAGATGTAAACATTGCTGTTCACTAAAAATCTCCATCCGGTCTGGCAGAGCTTGAAATATTTTGGCAAGAAGAACTGGCAAACATACCAGCATCCAGATGTGCAAGCTGATAGAGATGTATTCTAGATGTAGCTGTAATTGCAGCTACTATTAGTATAGTAGCTGCACTGCTACAAGTATTGATCTCTGGGTGTCTGAATACTCATGCAATCAACAAATATGTGTTTTTTTTGTTTAAGTAACTTTTGTCACAATAAAATTAAATGCATCTAATATGTCTAGCATGTCTAATAATTGGTCAATACAGTATATTGTGTTAATCAAATGGTAATCCCAAATATGTCCATTTTAGTATTGGGGTGTAACATTACAAAATGGAAATGTCCAAAGGAGTTGTGAAGCTCTGTACATTTCAATTTTGTGATTAAAAAAAATCTGACGCTCTTCAAATTTATTCCATTAATTATTTCCAATAATTGTTGGTTTGTATCATGATTCTGATCATGCTAATCTCATTTACTAGCATTTTAATTTTTCCTTCTTTTTATGGTTGAAATTGTCTATCTTTCCTTACATTGGGTCCTTTCTAAACAAATCAATGTCTGGACCAGGGAATATCTGTGTGGGTTTTCTTAAAAAGACAGAACTTACGGAGTCTCCAGCATGACCCGACACACGCAGGCCATAGTGCTCAGGCAATCTGTGGTGTCTTCAATAGGCAAAGTTTTGTTCTGCAATATACATTATATAGGTAAGGCAATACCAATGAACGTCCCCAGAGGGCCTTTTTTTTTTAAATACACCATATTTTTAAAGATAAATTTGTCTACACAGTTCAAACCATTACTCGAGCAGTTCTATATACTTGCCTCTGACACAAACTTGGTTGTGGCATTACTCAAGGTTTTCAGCATGGGTGTTGCTTCAGCGTAAAACAGAGACATCCGATTGGCCATTTCGTTATTGACTTCATTCTCTGCCTCTAACTGCAGGAAAGATAAATATTAGTTGCTCAGACAGTGAACATATGCATATGTGCATGATAATGTGTTCAAACTTCAGATTGAAAGTTTATTTTGGCACAGCACCTGCTGATTGTTCAGTCGATTTCTGCTTATGGTCCTCCTGTAGTAACTGAAGTCATTCTGAATGGCTGGATTTGTCATCTAGGGGAGACAAGACAACTTGTTCAGTACATCTGATAATCATTCAGGCTGTTCTGATGCTGTAAAAATGGCTGTTTATTACATCACATTACACAACTTCACATCACCGACAAAGCACACAGAATGAACAGTATGCTATGCATTGATCTCACCTTTAGCTCGTCAAAGCTAAGAGTGAAATGCAGGATCTCTGCAAACTGTTTAGCCAGAGCCTGTTCTCTCTCCAGGTGCTGCATGGGAGCGTACGGTGGGCTCGTCAGTGCTTCCAACAGGCTGCGCAGGGCATTTTCTGGAACAACAATATCACACAATTAGAAATATTTCCCCCAAACGTTTATTGTTCTCTGCGATAAATTGGTTTAGAAGAGGTTTATGCATTTTAACAGCTTATGTTTATTTTTATGAGGGTGATAAATAAGAATCGGGGAACACTAGAGATTCCTTGGAGTTTAAGGTGTTCGTTTCAGATCATTAGTCAGTTGGTCAGCAAGTACATCAATGGATGCAGAATCTTTAAAACAGAACCTAAATCTAACTTTCTGTCATATTGGAACATGATGTGTCCATTAACGTCTTTAGCATGCTTTAACAGGTCTCGAGAGAAGCCACCTTTTCACCTCATGAAATATGCAGCAGTGCTTCTATAAATAACAAGCCAATATGTATATCTGGAGGTCTGATGAGAAACTTGAAACCTCCTGAACTGTTATCTGGTGCCTGGATACAAGAGATGGAAAAAATGAAGACATGGATATGTTGAGAAGTATGCTTTTTTCGCCTGCAGTCATCATTTCATTTACTTGGTGTGTTAAGTTTCTCCTGAGTCAGATGCATTCCCATGCACAGATTTAATGCTGCGTTACTGGTTTGTCAGCACAGGCAAGGGAGAAGTGGTATGAGCTCCTGAATCTGCTAAAGTCTCATCCTCCCATGCACGGGACATGGAAGCTCTGCATCCTTTACACTCTGCCGGATGTGGTAGCCATGGCGACACTTCTGTGAAAAGTCTTTCATCTGCACCAGAGGGAAAGCACATGCTGCTAGGGTCTTTGCACACTGCTGCCTTGTTGGCTCAAGTGGTGGCCACATCATGTAATCCTACCTATCCTTTCATCTAAAAAAAATTGCTTAAAAAAAAAAAGCCCTGGACATCCACTCACCTAACCTGAGTGAAAATTCATAGAACCGCTTCAGCTTGGCCACCAGGGGGCACACAGCATTCCAGGCTTTCTCCTGAAGCTGGAGGTCATTGGGGTTTTGAATAGCCTGAAGAAGAGAATGAACAAATTTTAGACCAAAGATCTGTAATAGTTATGCTAGAAATTGACAAACCACTGTGGGTAAACAGAGTTACAATGAAAGACATCAGCACTGATCCTTTCTTCTTTCTGCAAATTAGCTTCCACTGGCTGCAGGCTTTGATCTACAGGATCTGAGAGTTTTCACAGCTGAATAAACCCCATGTACCCATTGGTACTATGCAAACATATGCACCCAAACCTATAAAACCAACCTATTAGAAAAAAAATTTATTCATAAAGCAGAACTGAATTGTAGATTTCCAGCTGTGTGGCTGAGAACTGCTTACTCCTTTGAACATGCTCTCACCTCTCTTATCTCTTGCCCCGCTCCGCTGTAGGACTGTAACTCTGCTAAGATACCATGAGCCTCCTCCAGAACGGCACTGACTTGATTCCAAACGGCCGTCTCTGCCTCTGTAGGCTGGGCATCTGTAGATCAAACATGGTCCCAATGTCAGTTAATGGACGTCAATGTAGATTAAAGTCAAACACAGCCAATGTTCTTACTGGTTCTTCTGTGTTACTTATCACCTCTGTCAGACACAGCCTTGTATGTGCTCCTTTCTCCTTTGACGCCAATAGTTTAACTGGCCTAATAGGCACATTACTATTGATTCACAGAAATGGTAGTAAACCAAGTACCATACCCGGTTCCTGACCCTGATGGAAGATAGTTACTCCATACTTTGGTTGTATTATTAGTTTTTTATCATTTCAGAGAGAGCATTCTGTCCAAAGGCATTGATAATCCACATAGATTAGTCTGGTAATAACTGTGGTGTTATTTCCGGCTGTAAATACATTAAGGGGATTTAGATTTTATTAGAGTATATTTGAGGATTTGTTGTGGTTGAAATAGCTTTCGGGGATTGATTGAGCAGATGCATTTGAGATTCTGAGCTTGGTGTGACTAAACAAGGACTTCATGGAAGCACTGTACCACCACTGTCCATTTTTTTTTCTGCACTCTATTCATAGGTTCAAATACAGTTTATTTACAGTTTACTCATTCTTCATTTGTAAGAAGAAGTAGAAACAAGTATTTGATATACAGTATCTGACATGTATTTTCCTTTCTCAGGCCTATACACACACAACTAGTCATACACACTAAGGTGGGGTTTACATTAGACCGTATCAGCGGATCATCAGATTAACGTTTTTAAAAATGATTAGCGTGCACACGGCAACGCCAATACACGATTCGTGTGCACACAGCAACGCCAATACACGGATACGCTAATCACATGACTAATTCGGCACGTAAGTTGAAATGTGTCAGTGCGGCTCATCGCTTCCTCCTCAGCGGCTGCGCTCCAAATCACTCCGCCCTGAACAGTGAGTGCCCTCTGGAGGGTGCGCACTCCGGCCCTGCGCAGCTCACAGAGCGCGCGAGTGAAGTGCACGAGCAGTGATTTGGGACTGAGCCGCTGTGCGCAAGTCACCACTTGCAAGTGGAAGGATGGCAAGCCTAAAGACAATCATAACTACACAATGGGCAGTATTTGCATCAGTATTTTCATACTTTTATACTCTTTAATGAAAGGTGATACAAGGCGGAAGTCCGTGACGTTCTTCAGCAGTCGCGTCACATGACCAACGCCAGCGAATCAGGAAGGTGGATGTCACAGTGACGTTGTCCAATGACGACGCCAGCTAGAGCTCAGCACAGCGTATCCGCGTATTCTCAATGTCTACACAGCACCGGACCAGACACAATCTGGATTGAATATGTGGACCCTGGCGGATTCCCGTTTCCCGGCGTTTCCAGGCGTTTTAATGTAAACGGACAGTGCATCCGCGAAGAAAACGAGACAGATACGGTCTAATGTAAACTTGGCCTAAATGTGATCATCCTAGTCATCTAACCTTGTATTAGTTTTCAAAATACAGTTGATCTATTTTTGCCCAAGCTTGTTTCTGCATAGTTTTGCCATATTTAGTACAAGGGAACTAAATTTGCTGAATTAAACCATTAAGTTCCTTATTCTTGGCCACACAAGAGGATAATTTGGCCAACTTTGAGGACAGTTTGCCTCACTAGAATTGCAAAAGGTGACCAGATTTTAGTTTGATCTTAAACAGTTAGCTTGCTGTGGTGTCGGGTGAGAAAATCCAATCGTTACCACTCCAATATACTCACAGTCCAGTCATGGTAGCCACGATTTTAAATATTAAATATTAAACATCTTCAGATATCAAATAGATTACTATTTACAACTGAAAGGCCTGAGTTTCCTAAAAGCATCGCAGCACAAAGAGCATCATTAAATGGTACACTGCAAAAAATTGAAAACTGAATTTGAGGAAAAAATTACTTAATGCTAGTGAAATTATCTTGCTGCATGGACGGATATTTTTACTTGATAAGACATCTTAGAACAAGTTGGTTGCAATCTAGAACTAGGTTTAATAATCTCAGTCTTGGTGTCTTGTATTCTTCTAATAGGAAATGCTAGATCATTTCAACTATTTTTAAGATATTTTTACTTGTTATATTTTGTAGTGTAGAGTGAGCAGCACAATGAACTCTCTCTCTCTCCTAGTTAAGATGCTCTTAGTGTTAAGAGGGTTTTGGGAAACCCACCCCGGTTGTCCATTTTGTTTTGATCTAATTTTGCTTGTTGAAGATCCCTGGTTCTGACAGACGGGATCATTGGTCAGGACTCTGTTTGGACTCTTTGTGAGCATAATGTGAAAATGTGTGTTGCTGTATTCTGGGCAAAACTTATAGTGTGAGGAGGTTAATGAGTAAGACAAGTCAAGGCAAAAAAAAAAATCTGTGAAATTTGTCATTATATCTGGGGTCTTTCATATTTTTAATATCGATTAGGATTGCATTTTGTAGTGTGGCCCAGGCATTAGATATAGATTTAATTATATATTACCTGTACCTAAAATAGGTCATGGCAAGTGTCAACTTTCCATTTATGTAAAATGAAATGAATGCTGTCAAAACTGGAGGTAGGAAGCTTTCAGTTGAAAGCACTGAATTGTATTTTATTTCTTGAGCTTTGGGCACACTAAGATTGTGAGAAAGGAAACCAAGAACTGTGACAGAGGTGGCCATTCCCTGTTGCATCAGAAACAATAAAATACAGAGCAGAACAGGCTGCTGTCCATGTTCTCCTTTAAAAGTGCTTTATGGTTATTTGCATTCTAAATAACCATAATGCAAACTGTTATCTCACCTACACTATTAGACAGTAATTTTTGTGTTCAGGATTAGGTGGTGTCATCATATATTACTTCATTACAACTGAGCATTTGCGGAGTGATGTTTGGATAGCAGCCTGTCTGAGCTCATTGGGTGTGTGGAGTTAGTGAAACACCAGAGAGGAAATGTTAAAGTGGAGCTTGTAAAGGACTGGAGGTTTCAGAAAAGGAGGAGCTATTTGGGAAGAATAAGAGTTAAAAAGTGAACAGAGACATGGAAATTCCCACTTCCTCAGTTCATACACATTAACATGCTTGCTTCTCTCGCTCATTCAGTCACCACACCTTGCCAACCACACACGCACGCACACACACACACACATACACACACACACACACACACACACACACACAAAAACCTAACATGGGCATATGCACAGGCAGAGACCAATAATGAGAAGACAGAAGGAGAAATGACATTAGATGGGTTTATATTGCATATCGTTCAATATATGCATGGCATTCTTGAGAATGCACAAAGGTTTGTGCATCATGCTAGACTTGTAAATATTGTTCACTGCAGGAGGACCCTGCGCACTGAAACTCTTGAATGCCAGTGATTTATGTACAAATAGAGGAAGACAGGGAAAAAGAGGAAATGAAAGCCGTGATGGACGCAAATGGAGATGAGCAGCGCTAAGAAAATAAAGAAACAAAACTCAAAAAATAAGAAGCTGATGAGCTCACGTTCAAAGTCAAGGAAAACTATTGGGCCATGCTCAAGTTCGGCGCAAGTCAGCACTTTCAGGAGATTCCCCATGAGCCCCCTGGAACAGAAAGAAGGGAGATGTGTGTGGGTGATGGAGGGTCCTGGAGATCTGTGTGGTGTGTGCGCACATACAGATATGTGTGACATCAGGGGCATATACAAGGCGCAGGGTGTGGATGGAATGGATTAAAAAGTGCTGAAAAGACCAGGAGACTGGGGCGTTTGTCGCGATGCCATGGTGGAGCAATAAAACTCTTCTTCCCTGCTCCATTCTTATTTCTCAAAACAAGTGCAGGCACCCACAGAACCTCCTCCAATCCATCCATTCTCCAACCTCAGCACATCCACCCTGAGCACATCACACACACTGAGACATTACACACCACACAGCAACAAGCACTTACTTTCAAAGTCCAGAAAAAAATGTGGACAGTTCTCTAAATCCTTGCCAAGGACCTTAATGAGGTTCCCCATGGCTGGCAAACCTGGTCAAGGGAGACAACAGATGCATACAGTACAAGAAAACATAACCTGTTTGATCACAAGAGCAGTTCAGAAGCTTGCTTTTGACTTCAGTACTATGGTTGTATAACTTATGCAAGAGCAATGGCACTCTTTACTTGGTCAAATATTATATGTGTAAGTTTGGAAATTCTGTAAGCATTAAAGAATTGTATCAACACATTAATGTGTCTCTTTAAACTGGATCTGGCTTTTTAAATGTTATCAGTTTTGAGTGTGATAAATAAAAAAGTGAATTTTAACACAATTTAATGATAGTCCCCTTTTCGGTTTCCAGTACTTGATTTACAGTGAGTATAAACAGTGCTGAATCTGGTTATACTCAGTGTAAATCTGGTGTCGTGGTTAGCTCTGTCGCCTCACAGCAAGAAGGTTCCGGGTTCGAACCCTACGGCCTACAGGGACCTTTCTGTGTGGAGTTTGCATGTTCTCCCCGTGTCTGTGTGGATTTCCTTTGGGTGCTCTGGTTTCCCCCACAGTTCAAAGTTTAGGTAAAATACCCAGCCACTGGGGTTGTACAAGCCAATGCATAATTAGTGCCGGTCCCAAGCCTGGATAGATTGGGGAGGGTGGTGTCAGGAAGGGCATCCGGTGTAAAACCTGTGCCAAATCAAATATGTGGAACAGATCTGCTGTGGCAAACCCTAATGGGAGCAGGCGAAAGAAGAAGATAAACAGTGCTGAATCTGTGAACTATCATTGCAATGTTGCATCTTTAGCTGCACAAAACATCAAAATAAGTTCAGTCTGTATTTATATACACCACTGTTCGATCATTCACAAATTATATTGTTAATCAATGCATAAAGGTCTCAGAAAAGATTAGTGTCACTCAAGACATATCAAATAAGATTTCCAGTTTATATCCAATATCCAGTTAGGTTTGATTCGCAATATGTGGATGCAAATGTATGGCATTGTATAAAAGTATGCTAGAAATGCAAAGTCTCAAAGCTTTTGTGTAAAATGTGGAATACCATTTGTCATTCATTCAGTGAAGTGATGATATGTAAGGGATAACATACAGCAATCCGGTCGTTATTGTGAAATAAACCCTGACAGAGTGATACAGAGATTTATTTTTCAATAATGACCTGCTCGCTGTACATTATCCCATTATCCCACTTATTACATGGCTAATTACGAAATGCATCAATAATTTGCCACAAAATATTGATTCTAAAAATGATTTTATTGATTTAGAAATGCTTATGTTGTGGTCTACAGCAATAGTCTGTTCTACAGAAATATCAGACCGTAGAATGTCATAGTTGACCAATCAGAATCAAGTATTCAACAAAGTCGTGAAATAATCTGATTTAACTGCTGGTGAATCTGTGTTAGCACTCCAGAATAATTTGCTTTTAGTTCCCAGCATGTCTCCTGTGTTTCTAGATTATGCTAAAATCTCACACCTTACCTTGCTAAAATGTTCTGTTGTTTTCGAGCAACATTAGTAGCATTAGTAGGTATCTAGATACAAAGGAGTGAGATTGAAACGTCCCATTTTTTCCTCAAATGAAAGTAACACACCATATGAAATGGATTCTTGCTACTGTCTAATAACTGTAGCTTACATTTACTCGCATTAAAATTCCCATCTTACTTCCAGACAAATAGCATTTTATATTTGGTCAAATTAAATTTCAAAAGCTAAGCACATCACCATAAATACTTAGTTGAAATGAAAGTGAATCTATTCGTTATTCCCACTGGTTCCCGTGTGTGCTCTGAAAAGCACCAGATACCTAAAAACCTTTAAGGTTATTCAAAAAATGCTAATGTGCATAATAATTTACAGCATATCATATGATAATGCCTAGCAGTAGCCTAGCCTAACAATAAGCAATACCGGACAATGTGCAATATAATGTGCAATATAAAGTGCAGTATCTCTCCTGCCACCCCCCCCCCCTTCTCCCCACCTTTTTCCCCCTCCCCCCTTCCTCTCTTCCCCATATCTTATTCTTTTTATATTTGTATATGTAAATACTTAATTTAGTTTAATTTATCTAGAAGTTCTCTCTATTTCTTTTCTCTGTTTATCTGTAATGATGCTGCTGGAATCTTAATTTCCCTGAGGGAACCCGCCCAAAGGGATCAATAAAGTTTTATCTAATCTAATCTAATCTAATCTAATCTAATCTAATCTAATCTAATCTAATCTAATCTAATCTAATCTAAATAAGTATGGGAGTAGATTAGTAATGAGTTTGTTCATGTGCTATTAGGGGTGTAAAAATCAGATGATTTGGATTAATACATTCATTAAAAAAAGCTATTATTTTAATTCTATTTTAAACTGATGTGTAAAGCATTGAATAGGTCAACAAGGTGATTTTTCTGTAACTCTGATACCTTGAAAATAGTCCTTATTAACTTACTAACTGTAGGCCTACTCCCGATTCTGAACATCTCATCTCATTATCTCTAGCTGCTTTATCCTGTTCTACAGGGTCGCAGGCAAGCTGGAGCCTATCCCAGCTGACTACGGGCGAAAGGCGGGGTACACCCTGGACAAGTCGCCAGGTCATCACAGGGCTGACACATAGACACAGACAACCATTCACACTCACATTCACACCTACGGTCAATTTAGAGTCACCAGTTAACCTAACCTGCGTGTCTTTGGACTGTGGGGGACACCGGAGCACCCGGAGGAAACCCACGCGGACACGGGGAGAACATGCAAACTCTGCACAGAAAGGCCCTCGCCGGCCACGGGGCTCAAACCCGGACCTTCTTGCTGTGAGGCGACAGTGCTAACCACTACACCACCGTGCCGCCCTGATTCTGAACATATTTTGGTAAATTGAATCATGTCATATTGTATCAGATTCAGTGGTATTCAATGGTCATATACAGTACTGTGCAGAAGTCATAGGCACATGTAAAGAAATGCTGTAGAACAAAAATGGCTTAAAAAATAATGAAATGAAATGTTTCAACATAAACAACGTATAAACAGCAGTAAGCCATAATAAATGAAACAACGTCAGTATTTTGGCGTGAGACGACCCTTTGTTTTAAAAAAAAATTAGTAGTCTCAGGTACAATGAGTGCAGTTTTATTAGGAAATGTGCTGTAGGTTTTACTGAGCATCTTACAGAAGCAGCCACAGTTCTTCTGGACACTTTGTCAAACTTGCTTCTTAATTTTGCAGTAAAACCCAGTAGCCTTCATTATGTTTTCTTTTTTTAATCTAAAAAGTGATCGCTTCTGTGATATGCTGCTCAGATACAAGCATTTTTTCCCCTGTAACATTTAATTTTGTGCTGGAAAACAAACATTTGGAACTTTAAAATGTTTTTGTACTGACTAGAAGTCATAAAATAGAAATCTATAACAAAGTTTATATGAAAAACAAAACAAACAAAAAAAACAGGGTGCCTAAGACTTTTGCACAGTACAGTATATTGAATCATTACCCTAAGAATTGATGATACAGTGTTGTGTAGAAGCCTGTGGTTTGCACCACGGGCGATTGTTCTAAGACAACGAGGGAGGCTCAGCCTCCTCTAAAAATGACGAACATCATGTAGGATGAATTGCGCTAGGCTTATGTTATAGCCGACCTTATAACATTGCTATTTCAGATCCAGAATCATAGAAATATGTGTGCTCAACCCAACTACAGTGCAAAATCATTCCGTTATAACTTTCCCCACTTTGCCTAATGTGTGCGTGAGTTTTTCCCCTTCGTGACAGCGCGATGCAGCCCAGCCTCAGTGGACTTCAATGGCATTTGGGAGCGATGCGCTTTTCAATCTCAAAGTGCAAGATGGTTATTGGACAAATACTGCGAAAACGCCCGCCCCACGGACTCCTAGCCTCACAGTGGGAGGGACATGGCAGTTTCCGCCAGGAGACTGGTGATTGGTGAAAGCGGCCGGATATTTTCTTTGATTGACAGCTCGTTTCAAATGTAGACAGGCAGCAGTGAATTTCAGTTTAGTCCCATGCGGATTCGCAAGTGCTGTGGTGTATTGTAAGAGATCAGCTTACATTTCGATTTCATTCATTACATACGGTTTCTACCAGCTTTTTTAGTTTGTATATATTTTCATTGTAAATAAAGTGTAAATATAGTGTTGTCAAGTTTGCTATCTTAGTTCCAGAAATTTCGTTTGAGTGACTGAACTTGAACTTGAGGGGGCTAGTCAGCTAGCAAGAAAGCTGCTCACGGATGCCAAGCATTGCTGATTTAATTTTGGTGAAGCCATTTGCCAGTCTTCCTTTCGAGGAAAAAATTAAAATTAAAGAGCAGGGTAGACCAACGCCTCAAACTGACTTGGTGAAAAAGGTAGGGAATAATACTCGTTCCTTTCAGCTCTCCTGGTACGAGAAAGTGAATTGGCTAACAGCAAGTGACCCACATCAACAACAGTAAATAGGCTACTTTAGTAATATGTTATGGATGGACCAAAAATATAGAATCTATTTAAAATGTTTATGCTGAGTATATTATATTGGAATATATATTTCTCTGGATATGAATTAAACACAGCTACAATTTGGAAAACATTTTTAAACAAAAACACAGCCGAGAACATTTCACACTACAGACCTGGATTAAAAGTGAAGGGTTATCAAAATTGTCAATAAAACATCTCTCAGTCAAAATAAGTAAAATATAGGGAAAGTGTCATTGAATGAAATGTGTGGCACCCAGCTCTATGTTTGGCTCCCCAAGGTCAGTGCTTGTGCCTATTCCAGAACACTCTGCTGTTACTGCTGAGGTTCCTGACAAAGAGCTGCTTTCATCTCATTATCTCTAGCCGCTTTATCCTTCTACAGGGTCGCAGGCAAGCTGGAGCCTATCCCAGCTGACTACGGGCGAAAGGCGGGGTACACCCTGGACAAGTCGCCAGGTCATCACAGGGCTGACACATAGACACAGACAACCATTCACACTCACATTCACACCTACGGTCAATTTAGAGTCACCAGTTAACCTAACCTGCATGTCTTTGGACTGTGGGGGAAACCGGAGCACCCGGAGGAAACCCACACGGACACGGGGAGAACATGCAAACTCCGCACAGAAAGGCCCTCGCCGGCCATGGGGCTCGAACCCGGACCTTCTTGCTGTGAGGCGACAGCGCTAACCACTACACCACCGTGCCGCCCCGAGCTGCTTTCAATAATTATCAATTTTTAAACAACATGCCACAATTTTAAGATATAAAATGTTAAAATATACCCCTCCCCCCCAACACCACCATCATGTATATTGGACAGTAGGCTAATGGGCCAAAAGAACCTGTTATTTCACAGTTTGTGACCCTGCCAACAATCAGCCAGATCAGAGGCAAGAGTATGGGCAAAATTGATGTTTTTTCTTTTTTCTTTTAAAATCTGGAAATATCGTAACCGACCAGCCTCCCCTGTTTGAAAGACTACCAGCCGCCACTGGTTTGCACCCCTATGCAGTATATCATAAAACATTTAAAAACCCTCATCAACTGTGCTGTGAAAATATAATCTAAAAAAACAGTAGTCATGAAGACTCCATGAATTCACTGGATTCTCAGTCTACTGCAAAACAGCCACTTGTACTTTACACTTCATCACTATGTGTAATTTCCGTGGCTATTTAACATGTAGAAGGCTCAGGGTTCTCAAGAAGATAATAAATAGATACAGGGGTTTTCAGTTGACATGAAACCATGAAAACCCTTGCTTCTTTTTCCTATTAGCATCCCACGTGTATATAAACATCATTAGCATACAGAGATTTAATACCATATCTCCATACTGCAGCCACATAAAAAAGGAAAGACTGAAAATAAATGCTTGATGTGTTAAGAGACTCCTTTCACAAATGTTATCTGAAATGGCAGCTAGCCGTACGTTCTGCATCAAATGGTGATGCAGTGTGTGGTTAAAGGCACACTCGTGCGCACACACACACGCACGCAGTACAGAGATAGCATTTCCCAGCCGGTTTATCACTGCCCGTCTCCTGGCAACTAGCCGTATAGCTCTGTTTCCATGGCTGGATCGCTCAGTTTTCTAACCCTCCCTTTTTGCTAGCTGGGACTTTCATCAGCCTCACGTTTCCTCATTTTCACCTGTACTTATTACAAGGAAAGGGCACATGAGCTACAGTGTACTTGGCTGGCGCTACATGATGGATGTCATTTTGCTTCCCAAATTGAAAAACAAATAGGATGAGAAGACACCAAATAAGCCATATACTCTGGTCGCTGCTTATTTAATGGATACCCCTTGAATCTTTGTTGTTCAAATCATTTGATCCTATAGCATTTGATATGAAATTTTACCTGGAAATACCTAATATATCTTATATTCACATGAATTACTCACTGGACAGTGAGGTGTTCCTCAAATCAGCAGAACCATGAGCTTAGCAACAGTCAGACTGTGTGTTCCAATTATTTTTCATGTTCTTTAGAGAAATTTAGCCAGAACACAAAGCGGCAAAATAATTTTCAGTTATCTCTTCACTTAAAGGTGCACCATTCAAACCGAGACTGAGAAATAGTTCAATATCAACTCTGTTGCTTCTGTGCCATCAACGACAATTTCTCAGCAAACCAACAGCTGTTAATTATTGCTCTGCAGCTCACACTGCAACATAACTCACACATCATGACATCTATTGTTGTTATCACCTACCAGCCAACATACACTTGCCTTCTCCCACCTTTCTTTGTTTTTTTCTACTTCTCTCCTGTAAAAGTGCTGTGCTTCGTCCTCCTCACTCTCTCTCTCCGCTGGACACTGAGATGTTCCTCAAATCAGCAGAACCATGGGCTTAGCAACAGTCAGGCTGTGTGTTGTGTAGCCTTACACGAGCTGTGCACTTGTGCAGAAGCGGCTCTGCACTCAGCATGACACTGTTCTTTTCACACTTCTCTTTTTCGGACTGCTATTTGAAGGCACACACTCTGTCTGTGTGTGTGTGTGTGTGTGTGTGTGTGTGTGTGTGTGTGCATATAGGTGTGCTACTTTTTGGTCCTGTATGAAAAAATAGTGTGGGCTACAGAGGATGCCCTAAACTAGGCCTGGGGTTTAGTAACAATATGAACAACACCTTTAACTTAACGGAAGCTTCCTGTGGACAGAAAGCCCACTAAACATAATTCTGTCTAACGTTGCCATTGATTTAGCTTCCGCAAAGAAAAAAAAACCTCTGAAAGCTCCCAATGGTACATTTTGTTCCTTCTTTTTCTTTAAATGTTTTATCTTTCTCTTTAGATTTTTATGCTTGGTATGTATACAGTGTTCAGAAAGGATAAATCATTCATGTCAGGGACCATATGTATGACATCCAGTGGAAGCTAGTAGTAACTGAGAGCTCTGTGGTTAAGTTTTGTGCTAGTGGGCTCTTAAGAAAGACTCTAAACCTCTTATATGATTGGCTCATATATAGCATTTGCTAAATGAATAAATATAAATGGTTGCTACTTCATAGCTGCATTTAAATAGATTTAGTCGTGAGGTGCAAAGAGAAAGGTCCATGCTAGTAAAGAGGAAGTTAGACTAGCAGTCAAAGGTTTGTCTAACTCGTGTGAGAATGAAAATACCTTCTGCCTCACCACAGTTTAAGGCTGAAACCAGACCAATTGTTTGCTCTTGCCCAACCCCCTGCACATTAATCTCACCATGCTGCGGTTTACACTTTCATGCAGTATATAGCTATAAATATTCTGTGCATGGTCACGGAAGTTACTGCACTATGAAAGAATTGCATCTTAGAAAATGCATATATTTTGAATACAGTCAAATGTATCTAGCATTTCTTACACTCTCAGAAAATAAAGTGCATTATTGTACAACAGCTTGTCACTGGGGCAGTACCCTCTAAGGTACTTATTTGTACCCTTTAGATACTGTTTGGGAACATATATGTAACTTTTTGGCCCTAAAAAGGTACACACAGTTACTGAACCCTCGGGAGTACATTAATGTAGATTGTACACTGGGGGACAGAAATGGACTCCTACTGTACCCCTATTTCTGATAGTGAATTATAAGACAACTAAATTTCAATTTCAAGCAATACCAGTTTCAAGATTTAAATAGTTTTGTATTGGTAGATAACTAAGTTTGAGTATTTATTTATTTGTTTGTTTGTTTGTTTGTTTGTTTGTTTGTTTGGGGCGGCACAGTGGTGTAGTGGTTAGCACTGTCGCCTCACAGCAAGAAGGTCCGGGTTCGAGCCCTGTGGCCGACGAGGGCCTTTCTGTGTGGAGTTTGCATGTTCTCCCAGTGTCCGCGTGGGTTTCCTCCGGGTTCTCCGGTTTCCCCCACAGTCCAAAGACATGCAGGTTAGGTTAACTGGTGACTCTAAATTGACCGTAGGTGTGAATGTGAGTGTGAATGGTTGTCTGTGTCTATGTGTCAGCCCTGTGATGACCTGGCAACTTGTCCAGGGTGTACCCTGCCTTTCGCCCGTAGTCAGCTGGGACAGGCTCCAGCTTGCCTGCGACCCTGTAGAAGGATAAAGTGGCTAGAGATAACGAGATGAGATGAGATTTGTTTGTTTGCATTTCTTTGGGTAGCACGGTGGTGTAGTGGTTATCACTGTTGTCTCACAGCAAGAAGGTTCCGGGTTCGAACCTCATAGCTGATGGGGGCCTTTCTGTGTGGAGTTTGTATGTTATCCCTGTGTCTGCATGGGTTTCCTCTGGGTGCTCCAGTTTCCCCCGCAGTTCAAAGACATGTGGATTACGTAAAAATACCCAGCCACTGGGGTTGTACAAGCCAGTGCATACTTAGTGCCAGTCCCAAGCCTGGATAGCTTGGGGAGGGTTACATCAGGAAGGGCAGCCGGTATAAAACCTGTGCCAAATCAAATATATGGAACAGATTTGGTGTGGCGACCCCTAACGGGAACAGCCGAAAAAAGAAGTTAGATTATTTGTTTCTAGAATTTAGTGTAAGACATTTGCTTCTATGTAGATGTTTGCTTGTTTTTGTTTTTTTTTTCTTTTTAAATTCATTACTTTGGTTCAAGCAAGTTAACTTTGATTTGATTTGTGGCAATGGCCTTTCTGCAGCTTCTTTATGACAAAACATGTTTATATAATGAAAAAATGCTATGGTTTTATGTTTTATTATCTGTCTATCCAACACCCTTGTGCCATCATTCTTTGTACCATATGGCTTTGTATCATGCAGAAGGTTGCACAGTCCACAGCTGGCTAGTTTCATACCTTTGCTTGCAATTTTCCTCCAAGAGCACTTTACTGCATCCACTGGGGGCTTGTCTGCTCCTCTGCCAGTATCACAGCATCAGCATCCACCACCTGAAGGAAACACAGGAGGATGTTGTTCTTGCTGGTGTTCTTTTCAAAAATTGATTGGAAAAATATACAAGTGAGCAAGAAACAAAGAGATACAGTAGATAGAGTGCCAGCTGTCTACTGCAGAGACACAGGGTGCTAACACTGACCAACCAAGGTGCAACACACACACACACACACACACACACACACACACACACACACACACACACACACACACACCACTTTGTCTCAATTCAATTTTGTTTGTATAGCACTGTTACAATGGACATTATCACAAAGCAGCTTTGCAGAAATGTATCTACATGTACTGTATCCAAACATAAATTTTAAACTTATGAATTTATAAATTTATCCATAATGAGCAACCCAGAGGTGACAGTGGTACGGAAAAACTCCCTGAGATGACATGAGGAAGAAACCTTGAGAGGAACCAGACTCAAAAAGGAACCCATCCTCATCTCGGTGATAACAGATAGCGTGATTATCAATAATTTGCTTCTATAACTGTGTGCTATATAGTCAAAAAAAGTGCAATCGTGTAAAAAGTTAAAATCATTATAGTTTTAACATGAAATTATTTTGATGAAGTTATCAATTGTTCACTGATGGAGACATGAATGCAAGACGTTTTGTGGCAATTGCAGTCCAAAGCCATCTTCATGGTTTCTCTTTAACTCTCCTTGTGAAGACCTACCACTGAGATCATTGCTTGTGATCTCAGTGGTAATAATCACAGCTAATCAAACCATAACCTTAGCCTCTGTATCCAATAGGACAGCTTTTGACTCTTTTAGTTTGTTAAGAAAATGGTAAAAAAAAAAAAAATCAGCTTCTCTCATGTGGACCAGCCAACATCCTATATGCCTACAGCAAACCTTAACTTCAGTAACCAAAAATCTTTTGACTATTTTAGTATTTCAAATACAAGTTGTTGTTTTTATTTTCCTACACAGGGCCACACAACCACAGAATTTGCATGTGTTCTTGTCATCATGAAGATATTTGGTCCATAAAAAACGATACATGCATGCTGACACACACAAATTTGTGTATTGTTAGTGCAATGAATATTTTTTTAATCTAGATATACTGTACATCAGTGTTGTAGTCGAGTCACTAAACCTCGAGTCCGAGTCCAGTCTGAAGTCCCCAGTGTTCAAGTCCGAGTCAAGTCCAAGTCATTAAAGAAAATTTCGAGTCGAGTCTGAGTCAAGTCCACTTTTGATCCGAGTTGAGTCTAAGAACAAGACTCCAACCACACCATTTGATGGTGGCTGTTGCCGCCTTTATGTGAAACCATTTCTGCTACTGTGTTGGACTAATGTTACTGCTTAAAGTTAAGTTAAAGTCCTTTCCGCGCTGTGTGGCGCATCGGGCGGCGCCGATCTCCGTTTCTGCAGCCCTCGGCCTCTCGCCTATTACATAGCTACGGTTACAGTGGGGAGCTAGTCCTCTGGTAACCACAAGAGTTTAACTCCCCACTCGCATCTGTATTGCAGCATGCCTTGCCAGATGGTAGTAGGTACCATTTTTATGATGGTCTTTGGTATGACCTGACCGTGAATAGAACTCCCGATCTCCCGGCGGACATGCTGCCACTAGCCAGTAATGTTACTGCTTGACTGCCCCATTTTAGTTAACAGGCTACAGATAAAAAGTTTGTTCATCACTCAGCAAGCCCCACCCACTATCAACAGGGCAAATAACATGAGAGAGGGTTAACACTCGCTAGTTCATCGGTCAGCAAGCCCTGCTATCAGCAGAGCAATGAACATAGCATGTCACTTCCTTCTCTGGACGTAGTCTTGCCAAATGATGACTGAAGTTCAAGGTTGTCCCCGTCGTCTCCTCGGTAGTTCTCCTACATATGGAATACATAGCAGTGCATTTTTTTCCCACTGCATGAGGAGTCTGTATAAGCAAAGCAGACAATCCTAAGGGCGTTATCTCCAGGGATTTTAGCGCCATTAACGTTAGTTTGTTCCTAAACATGACGTATGAACAGGTGAATGTGTGTTCTCTTGCATGAAATTAGTATACAAATTAATGCAGATATAAATATCTTCTGCCAAATTATTATGGCATGTTCCAAAAAAATTAAGAAAAAATCTGAGTCCTCGTCTCCAATTTATGAATCCAAATGCAGTTAATGCACGAGTTCGAGTCCAAGTGCGAGTCATCAGTGCTCAAGTCCAAGTCAAGTCATGAGTCCTTAAAATTAGGGCACAAGTTGGACTCAAGTCTGAGTCCTGGATTTGAGTACTACAAGCCTGCTGTACATCCGGTTTTTTTTAAGGTAAATAATTAGGACCATCTATTGTAGAAATGGAAAGTGACTTTTTTTAATTGTAGGCATTTGGGCAGTGTAATAAACTCAAATGAATATTCAGTATTGACATGTAGAAGCTTTCAGTTACTGTTAGACAGACGGTGTATTAATTGTGTTGAAAGAAGACTTTGCTTCTCAATTAATAAAATGATACTGGACTATAGCCCAGAACACTTTGTTAATAATGGAGACATAAAGTTGGCAAGAAATGTCTTAGATTTCCTAGTGTCTAGTTTACTGGCCATTTTGTGGGCACATCTCACTAAAAGCATCTTCTCTAAACTCTGTAGCTCCTACCAATAGTATATAAGTATATATAAGTGTTATAATTGATTATTGCATGTCACTCTTGCATGATGCATTGGAAACCTTTCAACAGTCTGCAATCACTGTAGTGTGTAGTTCCAGTGGGAAATCCAGCATAAAAACAACACTTCACAACAAAATTCCCAGAAAATTCTTGGGCTAATTAATTCTCAAATGACAAGAAATTCAACTCTATTGAGGAGGATCTGTCTGCAGACTTCAGGTCAGTGAATATGTTTTTGAGCAAAACAGATGTTCCTCTATAAACTATATAGTATGAACGTAAATGACCTTCAAACTTTTCTAAGAAGGCACACAGCTGTCTGAAGTTGTTTATGATTGCACTAAAAGGTTAAGAGTTTATAATTTATTGATGTTTAAAAGCTAGCTAGCATTAGCAGTGAATATTATAAACTTTATGAATAGCACTTGAAAATCTTCTCCAATTTCCCGTCGTGTTGTCATAAGTGCGCCGCCTTGTGAAGATTATATACACTTCAAATTTCTAAGAAATCTTGTTGTTAATTTATGTTAGCCAGCTAGCATTAGCAGCATTCAATATGAACATTTATGAATGAATTAAAATCCTCTCAAAAATCCTTATGTTAATTAATTAGGTAGTGTTTGCTCTGAAGATTACGAACACTTAAATTTTCTAAGAAAATTTATCCAGTTAGTTTGTTAGCCAGCTAGCATTACAGAATAGATTATGAACATGATTGTAAATCACTTAAATTCCTGTCAGAAGCCTAGCAGGCTAGCGTATATTAGATAGCTATAGCTAGCATTATCAGTGAAGATTATGAACATTTATGAATATGACTAAAAATACTCTCAGAAATCCTATCAGGTTATGTAATGCTAGTCACCGACTAACAAAATATGGGAACTTACATAAGCATATATGAATGTCAATTACTTTCTTCCTTCTGCTTGAGGACTTCAATATATGGACTCAAAGACAAATTTTTTGTGGTCACTTATCTGCAAACAGGCCTTATTGACTGTCCACCAATTTCCATTATTGATATGCATCCAAAAGTCTCCTGGCACAACTGTACATAAACTAGGGGTATAACACAATTCCACTATCTGTATCTGTTTAATGCGCTTGTATTTAATGTATCTGTATTTATATTATAATTTCAACCTAAAGTGGGTATGGCATTGTAAATTAAATATGAGCCCTACCACTGTGTCCCCAGGAACACTGCAAAGTTAATAAATGGCTTCAAACAGAGATGTGGACAGGACTCTTTTTTTTTTTAAATCCCACTTGCACAGTTATGATTGTTTATACGCGTCCTTAATATTTTCTAACATTTTTCTTTCGGTCGGGCACCACCCAAACTGATAATGACATCATCAGTTTTCTTTGGCTAATCAGACATAAGGTACACCACCACTCTTGCTGGAGCAGTTGGGGGTGAGGTGCCTTGCTCAAGGGCACTTCAGCCAGTCCTGCTGGTCCAAGGAATTGAACCAGTGACCTTTTGGTCCCAAAGCTGCTTCTCTAACCATTAGGCCTGTAACAAATTTAGTTGGTTCTATTTCCCAAAATATACACAAACTAGCGATGTAAGTTAAACCACCATGATGAGGACCAAGCAGTTACTAAGGAGGAATGATAAAACCTTGTAAATTCATTGCAGAATGACTTATGTACATTCACATTAATGAATGCACTCTTTCTGTGTCCTGAGTTCCATATCTGACTGCTTGCTTGTAACCATGTGCTTTCACTCACTCGTGAAAGTAAAAACGTTTTTGCTACACCCAAGTCCCTTTCTTCATACGGGTGTCTTGCAAAAGTATTCATCCCCCTTGGTGTTTGTCCTGTTTTGTTGCATTACAAGATGGAATTAAAATGGATTTTTGGAGGGTTAGCACCATTTGATTTACACAACATGCCTACCACTTTAAAGGTGCAAATTGTTGTTTTATTGTGACACAAACAATAATTAAGATGAAAAAACAGAAATCTGGAGTGTGCACAGGTATTCACCCCCTTTCATATGAAACCCCTAAATAAGAGTTGGTCCAACCAATTCACTTCATAAGTCACATCATTAGTTGATTAAGATCCACCTGTGTGCAATCAAAGTGTCGCATGATCTGTCACATGATGTCTGTACAACTCAACCTGTTCTGGAAGGACCCTGACTCTGCAACACTACTAAGCAAGCAACATAAGAACCAAGGAGCCTCCAAACAGGTCAGAGACAAAGTTGTGAAGAAGTATAGATCAGGGTTGGATTATAAAAAAAATCCCAAACTTTGAATATCCCACGGAGCACCATTAAATCCATTATAGCAAAATGGAAAGAATATGTCACCACTACAAACCTGACAAGAGAAGGCTGCTCACCAAAACTCACAGAACAGGCAAGGAGGGCATTAATCAGAGACAAAGACACCAAAGATAACACTGAAGGAGCTGCAAAGAGCCACAGCGGCGATGGGAATATCTGTCCATAGGACCACTTTAAGCCATACCGTACACTCCACAGAGTGGGGCTTTATGGAAGAGTGGACAGAAAAAAGTCACTGCTTAAGAAAACACATTTGGAGTTTGCCCAACAGCATGTGGCAGACTCCCCAAACACATGGAAGAAGATTCTCTGGTCAACTGAGACTAAAATTGATCTTTTTGGCCATCAGGGGAAATGCCATGTGTGGTGCAAATCCAACACCCTGAGAACACCATTCCTACAGTGAAGCATGGTGGTGGCAGCATCATGCTGTGGGGATATTTTTCATCTGCAGGGACAGGAAAGCTGGTCAGGACTGAAGGAAAGATGGATGGCACTAAATACAGGGCAATTCTGGAGGAAAACCTGTTTGAGTCAGCCAGAGGTTTGAGACTGGGACGAAGGTTCACAATGACCCGAAACATACTGCTAAAGCTACACTGGAGTGGTTTAAAGTGAAACATTTAAATGTCTTGGAATGGCCTAATCAAAGCCCAGACCTCAACCCAATTGAGAATCTGTGGCATAACTTGAAGATTGCTGTACATCAACGCAACCTATCTAACTTGAAGGAATAATAATAATAAGTTAAATTTATATAGCGCCTTTCAAGAAACCCAAGGACGCTTTACAATTATAGACAAAGAAAAAAAAAATAATAATGAAAAATAAAAAATAAATAAAAAGTAAAAAGTCCACCGAGTAGGGGTCAGAATGTAATTCCCGTGGTGTAGCAGCCACAGTCCCACCAAAAGGCGCACGAAAATGAGTCCCACATCTCCAGCACTGCCGCCGTGACGCCGTCAGCAACATCGCTCAACACCACGCCATGGGTCCACAAAGCGAGCACAGAAGCTCCGCCACGCAGAGTGCTGGTGTGTACCAAACCGCCTGCACAGCCACTGCGACGCCACCGAGCAACATCGCTCGGAACATCACGCCAAGCATTAAAGCACAGAGCGCTGGACAACCACGATGTAAAATGAGCAACAGGCTCACTGCAGTCCATAGCTGGGAGCACAGGCATCACCCACAGCTAACCAAGGCCTGGAGGGAACCGACGCCCAAAACTGGGGCTGGAGCTACACCACAACCGGCGGACAAAACACTCAAACGAACATCAAACTACACAAACACACAGAAAAAAAGAAATAAATAAATGAAAATAGAAAAAGAAAGAAAATAAAAATAAAATAAAAAAGCTCTGAGTCTGGAGTCGGAGCAGTTTTCCTTGAGGAATGGGCAAAAATCCCAGTGGCTAGATGTGTTAAGCTAATAGAGACATACCCCAAGAGACTTGCAGCTGTAATTGCAGCAAAAGGTGGCGCTACAAAGTATTGACTTTGGGAGGGTCAGTACCTATGCACACTCCAGATTTCTCTTTTTTCATTTTAATTATTGTTTGTGTCACAATCAAACAATAATTTTCACCTTTAAAGTGGTATGCATGTTGTGTAAATCAAATGGTGCTAATCCCCAAAAAATCCATTTTAATTCCATCTTGTGACAAAACAGGACAAACACCAAGGAGTACTTGTACTTTCGCAAGACACTATACATCTAGTGTTATCCAGACCATGTGAACCAACTATTCATATATTCGTATAGAACACATCATTTGTTCATTGTTAATAATGTATTAATTTTCCATTACTGTACATCCCTAACATAAAGTATGTATTAACTGTAAACATACATTAATAGGCATCATGGCTTTATGACATACTTTGAGGTCTATAAATTTCTTATCACATCGAAATTAAATATATGTGCACACACAGACGCCCGCCTGCACGTATGCACACGCTCAGTCTCCAAATCATCACCAGCAGCAGCCAGTAAGCTTGATGCATAATGCAGCAGTGTCCACTTCATAAATTCAAAAGAATATTCATCATAGCACACAAAGAGCTCTGCTTGTTGCTATGGCTTATGAGCAACCTGCTGTCCTACTGTGCACCGTGCTCACACAACTGCTCCACATGAGCCATAGTCCAGATTCAACGTCATGCTAACATGAACCATTATCACGACACCACAAGTGACAGAACTAGAGCAGTGTGTTTTGGGATGATGGGAGATGTACTGTATTTTGACTGGATGTAAAATCGCCTCTTCTGTTTATGTCTCACTCGTCCTTTTCTAAGTGGTGTTTGAAATGCCAGACTGGGAAGAGTTTCTCTATTTGCTGATGAAGTTACAGTAAGTGTATTGACTGGGCTGCATTGTTAATATAATTCAAGGGCCATACAGGGTCATCAGAGGTCAAAAGATGCTTTTGAGTTCTCTCCTGAGTTGTATGTGGATCAAATGTTATGGATATTAACAGTGAATTGCTTAATAGATCAGAGCCACAAATGCTTAAATATGATATACTGGGTAGTTTTTTTTTTTTTAATGATATGGTATGCATGACACAGCAAGGTCAGTCTTTTTACCTCTGATATTGACACTCTGACAATATTCCAATAAATTCTGGTCATAGCATTAAAGTTAGATCGACGAGACAAGCACTATAATGACCATCCTTCTGTGAAATGTGCAGCCCTCAGCTTTAATTTGATTTCTTTTGTTTTTTCAAGCAGAGAGCGACAGTCCCCTTGTCTCTGATTTATCATTTAGCGCCACCTGGAGAGAGACACAGGAAATTTACTATAAAATGTACAGTGGTGCTTGAAAGTTTGTGAACCCTTTAGAATTTTCTATATTTCTGCATAAATATGACCTAAAACATCATCAGATTTTTCACACGTCCTAAAAGTAGATTAAGAGAACCCAGTTAAACAAATGAGACAAAAATATTATACTTGGTCATTTATTTGTTGAGGAAAATAATCCAATATTACATAATTGTGAGAACCGGCTAGTGGCCTAGTGGTAGCATGTCTGCCTCTCGATCGGGAGATCATGAGTTCTATTCACGGTCGGGTCATACCAAAGACCATCATAAAAATGGTACTTACTACCATCTGGTAAGGCATGCTGCAATACAGATGTGAGTGGGGAGTTAAACTCTCGTGGTTACCAGAGGACTAGCTCCCCACTGTAACCCTATCTATGTAATAGGTGAGAGGCAGAGGGCTGCGGAAACGGAGATCTGCGCCACACGGCGCGGGAAGGACTTTAAATTTAACATAATTGTGAGTGGCAAAAGTACGTGAACCTTTGCTTTCAGTATCTGGTGTGACCCGTTTGTGCAGTAATAACTGCAACTAAACATTTCCGGTAACTGTTGATCAGTCCTGCACACTGGCTTGGAGGAATTTTAGCCCGTTCCTCCGTACAGAACAGCTTCAACTCTGGGATGTTGGTGGGTTTCCTCACATGAACTGCTCGCTTCAGGTCCTTCCACAACATTTCGATTGGATTAAGGTCAGGATTTTGACTTGGCCATTCCAAAATATGAACTTTATTCTTCTTTAACCATTCTTTGGGAGAATGACTTGTGTGCTTAGGGTCATTGTCTTGCTGCATGACCCACCTTCTCTTGAGATTCAGTTCATGGACAGATGTCCTGACATTTTCCTTTAGAATTCGCTGGTATAATTCAGAATTCATTTTTCCATCAATGATGGCAAGCCGTCCTGGCCCAGATGCAGCAAAACAGGCCCAAACCATGATATTACCACCATCATGTTTCACAGATGGGATAAGGTTCTTATGCTGGAATGCAGTGTTTTCCTTTCTCCAAACATAACGCTTCTCATTTAAACCAAAAAGTTCTATTTTGGTCTCATCCATCCACAAAACATTTTTCCAATAGCCTTCTGGCTTGTCCACGTGATCTTTAGCAAATTGCAGACGAGCAGCAATGTTCTTTTTGGAGAGCAGTGGCTTTCTCTTTGCAACCCTGCCATGCACACCATTGTTGTTCAGTGTTCTCCTGATGGTGGACTCATGAACATTAACATTAGCCAATGTGAGAGAGGCCTTCGGTTGCTTAGAAGTTACCCTGGGGTCCTTTGTGACCTCGCCGACTATTACACACATTGCTCTTGGAGTGATCTTTGTTGGTCGACCACTCCTGGGGAGGGGAACAACGGTCTTGAATTTTCTCCATTTGTACACAATCTGTCTGGCTGTGGATTGGTGGAGTCCAAACTCTTTTTAGAGATGGTTTTGTAACCAAGGTCCTCAGAAATCTTCTTTGTCCGTGCCATGATACACTTCCACAAACGTGTTGTGAAGATCAGACTTTGATAGATCCCTGTTCTTTAAATAAAACAGGGTGCCCACTCACACCTTATTGTCATCCCATTGATTGAAAACACCTGGCTCTAATTTCACCTTCAAATTAACTGCTAGTCCTAGAGGTTCACATACTTTTGCCACTCACAGATATATAATATTGGATCATTTTTCTCAATAAATAAATGACCAAGTATAATATTTTTGTCTCATTTGTTTAACTGGGTTCTCTTTATCTACTTTTAGGACTTGTGTGAAAATCTGATGATGTTTTAGGTCATATTTATGCAGAAATATAGAAAATTCTAAAGGGTTCACAAACTTTCAAGCACCACTGTATATGATGATTTTATCTCTGGAGAGAATGCTGCATTCATAAGGAATTCAAGGGCTCTATTAATGTGAAATGGCAACTGCTGGAGATACACATGCCACTTGTAGCTCACATCATGAGAACGCTGTTGCAAATATGGACACCAAGCATTAACCTTATAAAGACTAAGGCTATCGATTTACAGTGCCCTCCACAATTATTGGCACCCCTTGTAAAGATGAGTAAAAATGGTTAGAAAAAAATCCACCTTTTGGTGAAGTCACTTCATCTCACACTGAAAAATATGAGAAAAATCCAACCTTTAATTGAAATACATTTATTCAGAGAAGAACAAATCCCTCATCAATAAATAAAAAACACATGTGCCACTATTATTGGCACCCTTGCATTGAATAATTTGTACAACCTCTCTTTGCCAGTAAAACAGCGCTGAGTCTTCTCCTATAACATTTTATAAGGTTGGAGATAAAAAGCAGGGCATCGGAGACTATTCCTCTTTACTCAATCTCTCCAGATCATCCAGGGTCCTGGGCCCTCTTTAGTGCTCTCTCCTCTTCACCTCACCACACAGGTTTTCAATGGGGTTCAGGTCAGGGAATGGAGATGGCCATAGCAGAAGCTTGATTCTTTGGTCAGCTAAACATTTTTCTATTGATTAGGACATATTCTTCAGTTGATTGTCCTGCTGGAAGATGCAATGACGACCCAGTTTTAGTTTCCTGGCAGAAGCAGCCAGATTTTGATTTAAAATTTCCTGGTATCTCATGGAGTCCATGATGCCATGTACCCTAACAAGGTTTACAGGGTGGTTAGAGGAAAAACAGCCCCAAAACATCACAGAACTTCCACCATATTTTACAGTTGGGATCAGGTTCTTTTCATTATATCCATTCTTCTTTTAACAGCAAACCCTCTTTGAGTGTTTATTGCCAAAAAGCTCCACTTTTGTTTCATCAGATCATAGAATACCAGTCAAAGTCAAAGTTGTAGTAGCATTTCACAAACTTCAAGTGCTTACATGTGGTTAACTGACAGAAAAGGCTTTTTTTTTTCCTTCTTGCATGCCTTCCAAATAATCTGTTGGCATGGAGGTGGAGTCTGATGGAGGTTTTGGACATGTGGAAACCCCATGATATAACTTTTTCTTGTAATTTACAAACAGTGATCCTTGGGGATTTTTTTGTCTCTCTTATTATCCTCTTCACTGTACATGGGGGCAAAATAAACTTGGGTCCTTTTCCAGGCAAGTTTGTAACAGTTCAAGTTGATGTCCACTTTTTATTATTATTAGGGCCCGAGCACCGTTCGGTGCGAGACCCTATTGTTTTTCGAAGGATTATTATTATTATTATTATTATTATTCTGCCGTGTTTGGCCTTATTTGAGGCATTTCCCATGCACAAAAACTCATGAAATTTGATACACACATCAGTCATTGTCCTTACTACTCAGCCACAGACTTTTGGCCCCAGGCATGGCCCAGGGACTTCATAGCGCCCCTTTTTCCATTTCCCATTGAAATGAATGGGTAGAACTTTGGAATGACGATGTCATAAGGCCATTTGGAGTGAAATTCCACATGGTCATTTTTAACGTACGGTACTCCTCCTAGACAGTTCATCAGATTCATGTCAAACTTGGCAAACATGATGCCAAGATATTGCTGAAGTTGAATTGCTAAGGGATTTTTGATATGTTGTAATATGTTGAAATATTATAACATATACCAAGATATTGCTGAATGTTGAACTTGATATGTAATATGATTCTGATTCTGATACTCTTTAGCTGTTATGGGCCTGTCTGGTATAGTGCCACCAACTGGCCAAGGAAAGAATAGGGTTTTGAATATGTGTGTTTTGACACATGATGAAATTTAACATGCTCCTCCTAGACGGTTCATGAGATTCATGTGAAATTTGTTATACGTGATGCCAAGATGTCGCTGATATTAAATTGCGAAGGGATTTTTGATATCTTGTAATATGTTGAAATGGCCTTATGATTTTAATATCTTGCCACATAAACAGGAAACGTGTCAGAAAGCCACAGTGCATTGACTGTATGGTTGGACACTTCTTACTTCAATAGATATTATGATTTTTATGATAACCTGATGCCCAATGGGCCTGCCTGTTATAGCGCCACCACCTGGCCAAGCAGGAAATGTGCCAGAAATTGGCAATGCCTTAACTGATTGATCTGACACTTTACAAAATATTGTGTATTATGATTGTGATGATATTCACATGCGTAATTCAGATGCCTAGCACAGCACCACCATCTGGCCAAGCAGGAAATGGGGAAAAATGTTCAATTTATTGATGGATTGATCTGAAACTTTACAAAATATTGGATATCATGAGTCTGATGATATAACATATACAATTCTGTGCACACTCATACACACACAGTCATATGCATATTTATGTATACACACACTCTCTCACAAGTATGCACTCACATGCACACGCAACATCTATGAGCACACTCTTTCACACACACACTTTCTCTCTCCCTCTGACAAACAGACACACACGCACACACACACAATCATAGCGGAGCTCCAGTGGAGCACCATACCTGAGAAAAAATGGTAAACCCATCGAGTCGATTTTTTGTGGTTTGTCCGTGTACTGTACGTGTACCACCAGTCATACACACCGCTTAGTGGTCAGTGTTAGTAATTACCAGTCATACACACCGCCTAGTGGTCAGTGTTAGTAATTACCAGTCTCACACGCCGCCTAGTGGCCAGTGTTAGTAATTACCAGTCATACACACCGCCTAGTGGTCAGTGTTAGTAATTATCAGTCACACACACCGCCTAGTGGTCAGTGTTAGTAATTACCAGTCATACACACCACCTAGTGGCCAGTGCTAGTAATTACCAGTCTCTCACACACCGCCTAGTGGTCAGTGTTAGTAATTACCAGTTATACACACTGCCTATGTAGTGGTTAGCGCTGTCGCCACACAGCAAGAAGGTCCGGGTTCGAGCCCCGTGGCCGGCGAGGGCCTTTCTGTGTGGAGTTTGCATGTTCTCCCTGTGTCCGCGTGGGTTTCCTCCGGGTGCTCCGGTTTCCCCCACAGTCCAAAGACATGCAGGTTAGGTTAACTGGTGACTCTAAATTGACCGTAGGTGTGAATGTGAGTGTGAATGGTTGTCTGTGTCTATGTGTCAGCCCTGTGATGACCTGGCAACTTGTCCAGGGTGTACCCCGCCTTTCGCCCGTAGTCAGCTGGGATAGGCTCCAGGTTGCCTGCGACCCTGTAGGACAGGATAAAGTGGCTAGAGATAATGAGATGAGATGAGATGAGATGAGATGAGACACACCGCCAAGTGGCTAGTGCTAGCCAGTAAAGAAATAAAACAAAAGAGACTGGCTATGATATAAGAAAATTCTACAACCCAGAAACAGATGGGAGCTCCGCTTTTAGGCAGTGCCTAAATCTATATATTAGTGACCTGCCATCATTGTGCATTTTATTGCAGACATATGAAAACTCTCCATGTACACACACACACTGCAGACACAGGAAAGCTAAGATGACTTAAGATTACAGCATGAGATAGAGATAAGGAGGAGACACATGTATAGTTTTGTACATATATAAATGTACATTTTCACACCACAGAAACACACACACACACACACACACTTACAGTCTTTGTCTGTCTATCTCTCATCCGTCAAGCAGTCATGGCATTTGCAACATGCACATCACCTTTGAACATTTGATGAATATATGACATGTGACTGTTTTGTTGGGTGGTGGAATGTCCTGGGTTGCGGAACCACATGTGCGAGGGCCCGTCAAGGCCGCTAGCGGCTTTAATTATTATTATTATTGCTCTAATAGTAGAAATTAACATTTTCAGGTGAGTAGCTCTTTTTCAAAACCATTCCCTGACTTATTGAGCTCAACACACTTATCTTTCCCATGTTGATGGATGACTAACCCTGTGTCCGAAATCACTCCCTACTCACTATATAGCAGGGACGCCATTTTGTAGTGCTGTCTAAAACCTTAGTGAGGATTATTTACACCTTATATAGTGCACTCAAAGTATCCCACAATATATCACAAAAAGTAGTGTACAACATGGTCACTAACCAAAGCAATATATCCCATCATGCATTGTGGTTGCACTGAAAGAAATCAAATTAAAAGTCTCAAATTTGATTTAATAAAAGGCAGTGGCAAAGAAGAAAGTATTCAGCCTTTTTTGAAAACCCACCAGCCGACTGATCTGGCACGTTTTATTTGTACGACGGTAATGACGTAAATACCAGCGCGACAGACTTTTGTCCGAAAGCGTTTTTTCATTTGACCAATGAGCTCACTATATAGTCGTTTATATAGTAATTCCCTATATAGGGAGTAGGGAGTAGTGAACGAGTGAGCGATTTTGGACACAGGGTAAGGGAATTTGGCCTCTGTGTCACCTCATATTTGTACCCCAGTTAATCAGGAAGTCGTGGATTACAGCTTGAAAGTTCCTACACACTCCAATCAACTCAAAATTGTACAATTTAAATGGGAAACATGCTTTAAGTACATTGTGTTCACTATAATTTTCAGGGGTGCTGATAATAGCGCCACGTGTTTTTGTTGAAAATAATTATTTCTTGATGAAGGATTTGTTTTTTCCTGAATAAATTTATTTCAATTAAAGGTTGGATTTTTTTCTCAATTTTTTTTTCAGTGTGAGATGAAGCTAGTTCACCAAAAGGTAGATTTTTTTCTAACCCTTTTTACTAATCTTTACAGGGGGTGCCAGTAATCATGGAGGGCACTGTAACTAGCACCTTCACTTTAAACCAAATGGCAACATTACAAAATTCAGTAATTTCTGAAACAGTGAATACCACAAGAGTGAGGCGTTTATATGGAATCTTTTTGTAGCCATCGTGAACATAATGAACATAATCGAATGTTACAATATGAAAAGAAAATGTGCATCTGATGTTTGTGCAGCAGTCTAGTGCTGAAGCATGTTCTAATATAGTACACTCTTCTACTGAGAAATATATAATTGACTTTCAGTCTTGACTTGTTCAGTAATATTATTAAGGAAAAGCAGCCAATTTCAACAGAACTCTCATTCTTATTTTTTTCTATATTTAATGTTTATAAATACTGTTTTTTTAAAAATAGTAGTGGGGCATCTACAGTGCTGTGAAAATGTATTTTCCCCCTCCTGAGTTCCTCTATTTTTGCAAACGTGTCACAGCAAATGGTTTCAGATCCTCATGCAATAAATAATATAAGCCAAGGAAGACATAAGGAAACACAAAACACAGCTTTTAAATGATCATTTCATTTATTGAAAGTTATGCAACACCTATGTGAAAAAGTAATTGCCCCCAAACTTAATAACTAGGTTTTCTATTTTTAGCAGGAACAACTGCAGCCAAACACTTCACATCAGTGGGAAAGAATTTTGGCCCACTTATTTTTGCAGAATTGCTTTGATTCATTCACACTGGAGCTACTTTCAAACATGAAATGTCGATGTAAAGTCTTGCCACAGCATCTCAGTGGGGTTCAATTCAGGACTTTGACCAGGCCACCCAAAACCTTAATTTTGTTTCTTTTGAGCACTCAGAGGTGGACTTGCGCTTGTGTTTCAGATCATTGTCTTGCTGCATAACCCAATTGTGCTTGAGCTTCAGATCATGAACTGGACATTTTCCTTCAGGATTTTCTGGTAGACAACAGAATTCATGCTTTCATCAATTATGGCAACTTGCCCAGGTGCTGAAGCAGCAAAGCATCCCCACACCATCACACTACCACCACCATGTTTGACTGTTGATATGTTCGTATTATGGAATGCTATGTTAGCTTTAAACCTGATGTAAAGTCTCACTCACAACCCGCCGTACATGCTACTACGGGTAGTCTACAGTAAAATATTTGGCAACACCTTGCTTGAGACTTGCGCTACACTTGCGTGTGTTCAGCACCGTAAAAGGTCGCAGACTGCCCGTGGAGACTTTTGGTCCTACATATGCAAATTCTACGGGTCTTGCGACCAATCAAGAACGCATACACTACGTACAGGACCCGTACTCCTTTTGTACACCTGAACCAAGTCAGCAGCACGGCTAGTAGGGGCTTTTTGTGATGACAGTAAGATGCATGAGTGACGCACGGTCATTATATGAGTGACGTGCCTCAGAAGCACTACACAAGTATTCCACACTTGCTGTTTGTGTGGCCCGCAAGACAGAAGTACATCTGACTTTCTACACCTATGTGTGGCGTGCATGCAGTGCATGCGATCTGCACGCAGCGCATGCAACCCACACGCAACACAAAGGGCAAGACTCTGGGTATATATATTGGGGAGGAACCAAGGAACCGATCATGTAGCGTGTAGCATTGTAGAAAGGAAGAAGGCCACCTCATTTGCTGTTTTTATTTGAGTATATGTTTAATTTACCATGCAAATGTCAATTAATAAAACATGAATATAAGGGAATAACGCATTTTATTACATTGTAAAAAATCCCAACTAAATAGCCCAACAGTTTGAGCACTGAAACACACTTTGACTCCGAGCTGCTGTCCTGCTCCTACTCCAGCTGAGTGGTGGGACGGGGTGTTGGGATGCCCTTGTCCTCATCACTGAGCATGGCACAATGCCCTGACAGCGATGATGGGATTGCAGTGTCCTCACTTCTGGGCGTCGTTAGCTGAAACATACATGAAAATCGGCATATATAATATTAATTACATAAGCATATAGATACTGAAATGAATGTTTAAAGCCTGTGTATTTACCTGTGAAAATACCTCTGGTGGGGTGCTGTGCCTTCTGCCGGCTTGAAGGCATACTTCTCCCTGTCCGTGCAGGGCTCGCCGGTGCTGCTACCATCATCATCAAATTCTTCCTCCTCCTCCTCCCCCTCTGCTGTTTCAGGCTGGGTTACTTCACTTTTGCTCACTTCTTCTTGGGTCCCATTTTCTAAACTTTAAACTGAAATTTTAAAAAAATTTTCCTACAAAATATCCAATGTTCTTCAGTCGAAAGACAGATGCAGAATGCTGCAGACACACTGGTTTTATACCCACTCCTGGCTTGCGTCACACTCAAGTGATGAATGATTGTAATGTGCTAATCACATGCATCACACACGTTTCACAAGTGCGGCCCGAACTCATAGCGCAGGAAACTGGTAAAATGCAAGTCACACACACTTGCGATGTGCTGCTGTCCTGTCACTGAATACACACTGATCACACGCGTCAGACATATGCTTTCCACAGGCTAACGGCGCAATTTTTCCCATGCCTCGAGGAAGTCATGTGTGCAACCTGTACTTGACAAGTACTTTGCCCGTACTCCTCCCCCAAACTTTCCCCCGGGTTCACCGCGACCCTGCAGCACAGCTGCGGGCTACCAAACCCTGCGACCCGTGCATGTCCAAAACACTTACGGCGGGTTGTGAGTGAGGCTTAAGGGGACCAATGCCTTGCAAAAAGTCCATGGAACATTATGCAAAAGGATTTTGGGTCATCAAGGTGTTTTTTTGGCAAATGAGAGATAAGCTTTTGCGTTCCTCTTGGTTACCAGTGGTTTTCACCTTGCAACCCTCCATTGGAAGTTATTTTTTGTTGAGGTTTTTTTTTTTCTAATGATGGAATAATGAATTCTGATCTTATCTGAGACAAGTCAGGCCTGCAGTTCCTTAGATGTTCCTCTGTTTTCTTTTGGGACTTCTTAGATGAGTTGTCAGCATACTCTTAGAGGAATTTTGGTAGGCTGGACTACTTCAGGGATGATTTCCCACTGTTCCATCTTTTCTCCGTTTGGAGATAAAGTCTCTCACCTTTTGCTCTAGAACCAGAGCCTAAGAAATGGCTTTTTTACCCTTTCCAGACTGATATAATTCAATAAATTTCTTTCTCCTCTCATCAGAAATCTCTCAATTGCAGCATAGTGTGCCATATCCATCCATCCATCCATTAGCTATACCACTTATCCATCAGGGTCGTGGGTGAGCTGGAGCCAAACCCAGCTGACTTAGGGCACACCCTGGACAGGTCGCCAGTCTATCGCAGGGTTAACACAGAGATGAACAACCATTCACACTCACATCTCTGTCCAATTTAGAGTAGCCAGTTGACATAATCCACATGTCTTTGGACTGTGGGAGGAAACTGGAGCACTCGGAAGAAAACCACACAGGCACGATGAGAACATGCAAACTCCACAAAGGGAGGCCCCAGTCAGCCACAAGGTTCAAACCCAGAACCTTGCTGGAAATGTTCTGTTATATTTACATTCAACAGGGCAGGCAGTAATTCAGCCTGTGTGTGTGTTTGCGTGTCTAGTCTAACTCAACCCAGTTATCAGTTATCCATTCCATCCATTATCTGTAACTGCTTATCCTGTGCAAGGTCGTGGGCAAGCTGGAGCCTATCCCAGCTGACTATGGGTGAGAGGCAGGTTACACCCTGGACAAGTCACCAGGTCATCACAGGGCTGACACATAGACACAGACAACCATTCACACTCACATTCACACCTACGGTCAATTTAGAGCCACCAATTAACCTAACCTGCATGTCTTTGGACTGTGGGGGAAACCGGAGCACCCGGAGGAAACCCATGCAGCACAGGGAGAACATGCAAACACCATACAGAAAGGCCCCTGTCGGCCACTGGGCTTGAACCCAGAACCTTCTTGCTGTGAGGCGACAGTACTAACCACTACACCACCATGCCGCCACAATTAGCTGTTAAAATTTGGTTAATTGTTTGAGTAACTAAGGAGGCAATTACTTTTTCACACAGGGACAGTTGGTGTTGAATTACTTTTGTCCTTCAATAAATGAAATAATTATTTAAAATTATATTTTGTGTTTACTCAGGTTGTCTTTGCCTTATATTAATCTTTATTTGAAAATCTGAAACAGTAACATATGACAGATATGTAAAAGCTCTATCCACTTGCTATATCAAAAAAAAAGAAAAAGATACAATTTGGTAACGTAACAAGTCATGTTATATTTGCCTCTCTTGCTTTTTAAATTGTTTCCTTTTTTGAGAAAATAATGAAACAGAATGATGGAAAATCAGGAGCGAACACCATCCAGCTGCTTGTTTTTTCTTTCAAATATGTTCGCGCATTAATTCTTGTCAGTGAATGAGGCATCTTTCGTTTTCTGCAAGTGAAACAGGTGCTCATCATTTGTCTTTCTCCGATTCCCATCATCTTTCTGGTATAAGGTGAGCATATTTCCCCTGGACATTAGCATGGTCGATGTGATGTGGCTGGAACATAAGCTTAGCACAGTGGGAGGGAGGTTAGTGCAGACAAAGAGCTTAGCTCTGCACCTGATGGGAAGTAGCAAGATCAGGACTAGACTGACTGGTAATGTGATGCTATGGGGCTGAGACGCCCAGCCATCATCCTCAGTGAATGCTAACACAAGGAAGAATTGTGTGAGAGAGACAGGGAAGTAGGGGGAGCTTCTACTGTGCCACCCTTCCCCCACATTCTCTCCATCCACAGTATCTGTGATGAGAGAATGGTGCTGTATGAAAAAGCCAGTTGCTGATCAGCATTAAGGATTAGTCTCGAAGGCTGACAAAGAATGACAGAGAGACAAATGTGTATGATGTGACCATTTTTTAAAAATCTCGTTTGATGTTTTGACTCATTTCATTTATTCAAGTTTCACGGTTGGTAGATTTTTGGAATAGTTCAAAGTATTAATGCAACATTTACTTTTCTTTTGATGGAAAATGATTGTTACCAGAATGCATAATGAGACGGTTTGTTTTGCTTCAGTAGGTTACTGAAACGGTGTCACTCGTATACATGATTTTCACACCGTATGTGTTAGCTGATGAAAGAGTGTGATGAAAGCTCACAGCTTTCTTCTGCTACAGTTTTGCATTTTTAAAGTTCAAATTGTGTCTGCCGAGTTTTATTTTTTTTGGTGAGGATCGATTTTTGTTGACAACAATGTAAGGAAAGTGTCATTAAATTAAAGAAAAATGTAAATAGGGTCAAATTGATTTGATTGCTCAGAAGGTCTCATCTCATTATCTCTAGCCGATTTTATCCTGTTCTACAGGGTCGCAGGCAAGCTGGAGCCTATCCCAGCTGACTACGGGCGAAAGGCGGGGTACACCCTGGACAAGTCGCCAGGTCATCACAGGGCTGACACATAGACACAGACAACCATTCACACTCACATTCACACCTACGGTCAATTTAGAGTCACCAGTTAACCTAACCTGCATGTCTTTGGACTGTGGGGGAAACCGGAGCACCCGGAGGAAACCCATGCGGACACGGGGAGAACATGCAAACATCGCACAGAAAGGCCCTCGCCGGCCACGGGGCTCGAACCCGGACCTTCTTGCTGTGAGGCGACAGCGCTAACCACTACACCACCGTGCCGCCCCTGCTCAGAAGGTATTGATTATTATTTTTAAATTATTATTATTAAAGCAGCAGCTCTGACTTTCATTCTGGCTGAAAAGCAAATCACAGGTTTATATTAATGCACTCCTTGCAATATATTATTCTTTCCATAGTACAACCCCGATTCCAAAAAAGTTGGGACAAAGTACAAATTGTAAATAAAAACGGAATGCAATGATGTGGAAGTTTCAAAATTCCATATTTTATTCAGAATAGAACATAGATGACATATCAAATGTTTAAACTGAGAAAATGTATCATTTAAAGAGAAAAATTAGGTGATTTTAAATTTCATGACAACAACACATCTCAAAAAAGTTGGGACAAGGCCATGTTTACCACTGTGAGACATCCCCTTTTCTCTTTACAGCAGTCTGTAAACGTCTGGGGACTGAAGAGACAAGTTGCTCAAGTTTAGGGATAGGAATGTTAACCCATTCTTGTCTAATGTAGGATTCTCGTTGCTCAACTGTCTTAGGTCTTTATTGTCGTATCTTCTGTTTTATGATGCACCAAATGTTTTCTATGGGTGAAAGATCTGGACTGCAGGCTGGCCAGTTCAGTACCCGGACCCTTCTTCTACGCAGCCATGATGCTGTCATTGATGCAGTATGTGGTTTGGCATTGTCATGTTGGAAAATGCAAGGTCTTCCCTGAAAGAGATGTCGTCTGGATGGGAGCATATGTTGCTCTAGAACCTGGATATACCTTTCAGCATTGATGGTGTCTTTCCAGATGTGTAATCTGCCCATGCCACACGCACTAATGCAGCCCCATACCATCAGAGATGCAGGCTTCTGAACTGAGCGCTGATAACTTGGGTCGTCCTTCTCCTCTTTAGTCCGAATGACACGGCGTCCCTGATTTCCATAAAGAACTTCAAATTTTGATTCGTCTGACCACAGAACAGTTTTCCACTTTGCCACAGTCCATTTTAAATGAGCCTTGGCCCAGAGAAGACGTCTGCGCTTCTGGATCATGTTTAGATACGGCTTCTTCTTTGAACTATAGAGTTTTAGCTGGCAACGGCGGATGGCACGGTGAATTGTGTTCACAGATAATGTTCTCTGGAAATATTCCTGAGCCCATTTTGTGATTTTCAATACAGAAGCATGCCTGTATGTGATGCAGTGCCGTCTAAGGGCCCGAAGATCACGGGCACCCAGTATGGTTTTCCGGCCTTGACCCTTACACACAGAGATTCTTCCAGATTCTCTGAATCTTTTGATGATATTATGCACTGTAGATGATGATATGTTCAAACTCTTTGCAATTTTACACTGTCGAACTCCTTTCTGATATTGCTCCACTATTTGTCGGCACAGAATTAGGGGGATTGGTGATCCTCTTCCCATCTTTACTTCTGAGAGCCGCTGCCATCTGAGATGCTCTTTTTATACCCAGTCATGTTAATGACCTATTGCCAATTGACCTAGCTGCAATTTGGTCCTCCAGCTGTTCCTTTTTTGTACCTTTAACTTTTCCAGCCTCTTATTGCCCCTGTCCCAACTTTTTTGAGATGTGTTGCTGTCATGAAATTTCAAATGAGCCAATATTTGCCATGAAATTTCAAAATGTCTCACTTTCGACATTTGATATGTTGTCTATGTTCTATTGTGAATACAATATCAGTTTTTGAGTTTTGTAAATTATTGCATTCTGTTTTTATTTACAGTTTGTACTTTGTCCCAACTTTTTTGGAATGGGGGTTGTAGAAATGAATGTGCTGTTATTATAAAGCTGCTTGAATGAGCTGTTCAAACAGATTAAAATTGTTTGATTGTTTTTAGTTAACAAAGAAATATGTATAATCAGGTTTTCTGTAAGGGCATTTATTTCACATTAATGGAAAGCGTCTTGCATGTCTATACTTTTTTACTGCATCTTCAGGATGGAGGGATCTTTCTCTATCTATCTATCTATCTATCTATCTATCTATCTATCTATCTATCTATCTATCTATCTATCTATCTATCTATCTATACACACACACACACGACATGGCTGTGTTTTGTTGGGGTTTTTTTCCAAGAGGGGAAAAAAAGACTTTTTTTTTTTTCTGGAAATGACTTTATATTTCCCTTAATAAGGAACAACAGGAACTAACTTGTGTTGTGGATGATCCACAATGTGAAATGTAACTATTAAAAGCTAAAAGTACCATGTGTCATTTAATAATAAATTCACAAATTGCTGTGGAATAAGAGAAAAACAACACTTTGGGACAATAAGTCCACTTCACATCAGGCTGCATCACACCACCCTTGTGTTTTATTTACTTTCCGATAAAAGCATACCTCATCATGTTTTATTTGTTACTTGAACAATGAATTTCAATCAAAATATCAAGGACCACGATATGCCTAAATTGCAACACTCTGTTCTGAAATTTGCTGTAAAATAACATGAGGGTGAGAGTTCTATTATTTGTCATTTCCTCCTTTATTATTTCATCACTGTTTTTTAAAAGTAATAATTATAATTACTAAAAATGTTACCAACCCTGAGTATACAGTATTTCTATCTCATCTCCCATCTGAACCAAATTTTATTTTCTTCCCTCACTTTTGAGGAAGCACAGTAGCTCAAGGTCATCAGTTACCGTAAATCACCAACCAATATATATAGCAACACATCTTACATCACATTGACAAAAGCTTCTGTCCTTGTCCCTTTGATTAAGGTGCTGGTTTAACCTGACTCATTACTGAGTCTGGAAATGAAGAGAATGGGTATTATTTAATAGTTTTTGTATGCAAGTGGATAAGAGAGGGAAAGAACACTGATATCTATAAAATTTGTTATTGGCATACTACCATGAGCCACATAAAGCATGCCCATTAATCTCGAAGTACATCTTTGAGTTTGTTGATGTCTCAGAGTCTTGTTTGGATCTGTGCCAGCAGTTGTTCCTTAATCCACTGCACACTTATCTGATACTGAGGTGTCACGGCTGCCAGGCTGCCCCCTGTGCCCGTTGCTCGGCTGCCCTGGGCCACAGAGGGAGACAGATGAGGAGAGATGAGAGGAGCTGAGCAGCTTTGTGCTAGGCAGTGCTGCTGGGACTTGTGCTCTAAAATTCCCTCCAACAAAATGTTTTCAGACAGTCAAAGCACTTCAGATTAGTTTCATCTACCCCTTGAGCAATGAAGGAGATAATAAATATGTTAATATGGGCAGACCAGATTGTTTAAAATAACATGCAAATTGGTTTGTGCTGTTGCCTTTAGGTTGCTTGACTAAAATCTGAATGATAGAAATGGTTTCATTCTGAAGTTTTGGATTAAATTTAGCTGCACAATCAATTTTTCCTCCTCACATGTATGACTTTTCTATGAATGTGTTCGAATTTGTATAATATTTGGTTGTCTCCGTCCCTTTTTTTGTTATTTTTTAAATTGTACTTATAATAACATTAGAGGGTAGTATGTACAGTATATGGAAAGTATGTAAATATGATCAAATTGATCTGATTGGTCAGACTGTATTAGTTAATATTTTATTACAGCAGCTCTGATCATGCTTCTGACCACGTGTCATATGGGGAAATTTGATGATGATGATGATTCTGGCTGTAAGGCAAATGATATGTTTACATTTATGCGCTCGTTGTAATATGCTATACTTTCTGGAGTAACAGCTCATTCAAATGATTGAATGTGCTGTTACTATCGAGCTGGTTGAAAGTGTTTGAATTTGCATAATAATCGGTTTTCTCCCTCACTTCTTTACTATTTTTTAAAATCCTTATAATAGCATTACAGGGTTATATGTGCATATCTCTTATCATTCAGTATTGACAACCGTACAGCAATAAATGAATTATTTTATATAGCTGGTGGTGCATGAAACAATTATTAGTCTCCTTAAATTCCACATTTCCTCTCCTCACTCTTATGCAAGGCTGACACTTGCACGACTTTTGGCCACGATTTTGTCATGGCAAGTCGTGCCATTTTGGGGCACGAACTGGGAGGCTCCCGCACTGTTCACGACTTGTTCACGCATAGTTCACAACGAGTTCACGAATGCTTGCCTGTCCACATTCACGAACTGGCACGATGAGTTCACGCATAGTTTGCGCATAGTTTACGCACTTCCCGCATTGGCACGACGAGTTTGCGCAATTCGGACGGCGTCGTGCCGACTTGGGCACGCCATATAAAAAGGGGGCCTCCCCAACCCCTGGTCATTTTTGAATTGGCTGTGGAAGAGACAACATGCTGAATACCAGAGACACAATCATTGCAGAGAAGAGAAGATGCCTATACCTGGCAGCTGCTCTAGCCATTGTTGAAGAGCAGCAGAAAAGGCTGGAAGAGGCAGAAGAGCAAGAAAAGGCAACCCCACCTCGAAGAAAGACACAAAGGAAAGTGTGGGTCCGGGAATGGTTGACCAGAAGGCACGAGTTTGGACAGTATGACAGTCTACTGACTGAACTCCACAAGGAAGATCAAAGGGGCTACGTGTCTGCTTTGTTTTTTTAGGCATGTTGTCTCTGTGATATAAGTTGTCTCCTCGCTGGTGATCTCTGGAATGGCGAGAAGTGTCCGGGAAGCCCTATATATACCCCCGCACCGACGCGAGCGCCACTGTCGCGCAGTAGTCGTGAACTGCTCGTGAACTGCTCATGAACTCGTCGTGAACTGCTCGTGAACTCGTCGTGAACTGCTTGTGCCATGCGCAAACTGTTCGTGAAGTGCGTAAACTAGTCATGAACTGCTCGTGCCATCAATGCGTGACCGTGTCAGTGGGAAGGCACGGCCACGCTGCGACGCGCACCAATTCGTGAACATGTCGTGAACTACTCGTGAACTTGACGTGAGCTGTTCGTGAACTATTCGTGGCAGTTCGTGACAGTCGTGGCATGGCGCGCACTTCCACGCACTGGCACGCATCCTCCCGCATCGTCCCGACGAGTTCACGACGAGATCACGAACAGTTTGCGCATAGTTCACGACCCGGTTGCGAAATTTTGTCGTGACCAAAATTTTGAACATTTCAAAATTCTCGTCCCAACATGGCACGCAGTCACGACGGGTTTACGCACACTTCACGCCAGTTTACAACTAGTTTGCGCACTGGCATGACTCAAGTCGTGCCAGTGCGTGCCACGGAATCGTGCAAGTGTCAGCCTTGCATTACATTGTATTAAATTCATTATTATTATTTGTTTTCTATATACAGTAGTCACTACACAATATGCTGATAAGCCTAAAATGTGTTTGCTGATAGACCTGAAGATCATATAAGGTTGAAGACACTGTTTGTGATAATGTGCAGTATCCTGTATCATCACTAGCTCTTGGGAAATGTGTGTCCTCAGCATGCTGCATTCTGGCTCTGTCTCTATCAGACATGGCCATTTTTAGCCCTTCCTGTAGAAGTGTCTCTCTTCTCAGACCTGCTCTTTCTGCTTTGTCCAAGTGTGTTGGACTCAGAAACAGAGCTTCTTGCCAAAGACTGACAGCTCAAAGCTTGTGGAGTAGCTCTCTGTCTTGACCACTCAGTGTCAGGAGTTAAAAACTAGAAGGTCACATATCTTTGCAATTAACCTTTGTTGCATCACTGCAGTAGAATTTACGGTTAAATAATTGATTATTCGCAGGTAATAAAAACAGTTTTTAAAAATTATTTCCATATTAATAGAAGAGACCGTTGCATGACGACCACAAGCTGCTTCAAGTGGATCAGCTGTGTATCAGGCCGATGGCCAACTAAAACTGTAAACGCTTTACTTATGTGGTTTTATACTGCGTAATACTGTATAAGCATGAACAATAATTGGCCATTTCTGTCAGTGTAATTAGGCTTAGTGTGGTGTGAAATGTGCTAATGGTTCAGTTATATTTTTTAGCAATTTAATTCAACTTATTTAATATTAATGATAAGTAAGCTATGGGAAACTGCCAAGTTAGGATTAGCAAAATGCTTAGATACTGACGATTAGCAAATTCAAGATGTTGTTTGTTTTTTTTTCTTCCCAATCATATACTAATACAATGGTGTATTAGGGCCATTATAGGTTAAAAACAAACAAACAAACAAACAAACAAACAAACCACCAGAGCTGGGGGGGGGGTAATCTTCCGAGAAAAATCTCCAAATCTAAATTTAAAGTCATACATTTACAAGAGGTGGCACAGTGGTGTAGTGGTTAGTGCTGTCGCCTCACAGCAAGAAAGTCCGGGTTCGAGCCCCGTGGCCGGCGAGGGCCTTTCTGTGTGGAGTTTGCATGTTCTCCCCGTGTCCGCGTGGGTTTCCTCCGGGTGCTCCAGTTTCCCCCACAGTCCAAAGACATGCAGGTTAGGTTAACTGGTGACTCTAAATTGACCGTAGGTGTGAATGTGAGTGTGAATGGTTGTCTGTGTCTATGTGTCAGCCCTGTGATGACCTGGCGACTTGTCCAGGGTGTACCCCGCCTTTCGCCCGTAGTCAGCTGGGATAGGCTCCAGCTTGCCTGCAACCCTGTAGAACAGGATAAAGCGGCTAGAGATAATGAGATGAGATGAGACATTTACAAGAAAAAAAAAAACTTGAATAGTCTCTGAGTTTATAAAGTCATAAATTTGTGAGAGGAAAAAACCCCCAGCGACAACAGACATTCTCTGAAGAAACAATCACATTCTTCCTGGCTGCAGTGCATTCTGGGAAATGTAGGAGAAAATCTCTTAGCCTTTATACTTTTATATTGCATGATCGAGGAGGAAAGACTGCATTTCCTATAACTCTCGGCTCAGCCGTTTCAACATGACAGAGTTTTGGGCAGATGAGAAGAATTCATTCACTGAAAGTAACGGGAAACTGCTCTTGCACAGTAATTTTACATTCTTCCCTTACACATTTCCCACAATCCAACAATCTAGTACAGGGTTGGGAACTTCCGGTGGCCAGGTCCAGGCTGCTGATAATGGTACAGCAACCAATATTGGGCTGTATAATCAGTTTCGATGTTCAGATATCAGATGTTCAAATATTATTACAGGTTTACATGGTCTCTCAGATTTTTTCAAGATTAATACTGCTCCAAATGATTGCACATTTACAATCTGTCATCAGTGTAAATGTACACGGTTAATGTTGCAGGCCAGAGTTATAGTGCTGAGTAGTTGGAACATGTATTTCGTGTAAACAGTGTGGAGAGTGAAAATGAAAGGGCTGGATGGGCGATAATATAAGGATGACCGATTAAAAGCTTCTGTGCTGACGAAAAATACCATGGAACCAATAACTAGACAAATAAAAGCAATTTAATAACATCACATTTCAGCTTGCATCTGATATTTGAACATTGAAACTGATTATATAGCCCAATATTGGTTTTTGTACCATTATTAGCAGCCTGGGCCTGGCCACCAGAAGTTCCCAACTGTGCAGTAGATTGTGGGATGTGAGAAAGGGGTGAATTTATAAACAGCCAAGATAAAAAAAAAACGACATGGATAAACAAAGCTGTGTGGTTTATACATTAATTTCCCATTGTATCCAATAATCCCACTGTAATCACATGCATAGTGGCTTCTGGGCTGCAGTACAGTCTGTGAAATGTAGCTGTAACTTTCTTAGCACTTTATTCTTCTATACTGTGTGATTGAGGAGGAGAGACTGCATTTCATATAACTCTCGTCTCAGCTGTGGTGTCTGTGGTGTGATGAGGTTGATCCAAACTTGCAAAGTGAAGCAGTGTGGTCCCTTGACATACACAAAAAAAACAAACAAACAAAAAAAACCTTGTGGTTTTTTTCCCTCATAAATTTGTGACTTTTTAAACTTTTAGAATTAAAAAAAAAATTCCTCAGAATATTATCCCCTCCCTCAGCTCCATAATATACACAAAACTTTATTTTTCTGAAATTATTTTCTTGGAAAGTATGACTTTTTATTCTTGGAATTTCTGAGTTTTTTAAATTTATGACTATAATCTGAGAGAATATCCGTGTTTTTCCCCCCTCATAAATTTATAACTTTAATCTCAGAAATTCTGAGTTTTTTCATGGAATATTACACACACACACGCACACACCAAGCTCTGTCTTTTTATTTTTATTTTTTAACCTATGGTATAATGGCCCCAATATGATGTTGGAAAGAAAAAAAAATAGACAGCCATCAAAACAATTAGAACTATACAAAGGAATTGAAAAATGCAATACTAGCTTGAATATGTTATTTTGATTGTAAGCCCATTAATAGTCAAATGCCTACTTTTAGTTTTATATTTAATCTGTTTAAAGATTTGAATGCATGATTGACACCAGAGAATAGTGAATACATTTCTACTGACAGATATGCTTTTACTCTGGACAGCTTTATGATCTGTTATTTTAAGCATCCAGCTGTGAATACAGAAACTTTATACACACTGCTGACATGGTCGCTCTCTTCCACAGCCTGTCTGTGACAGTATTCACCTACAGTGGTGCTTGAAAGTTTGTGAACCCTTTAGAATTTTCTATATTTCTGCATAAATATGACCTAAAACATCATCAGATTTTCACACAAGTCCTAAAAGTAGATAAAGAGAACCCAGTTAAACAAATGAGACAAAAATATTATACTTGGTCATTTATTTATTGAGGAAAATCATCCAGTGTTACATATCTGTGAGTGGCAAAAGTATGTGAACCTCTAGGATTAGCAGTTAATTTGAAGGTGAAATTAAAGTCAGGTGTTTTCAATCAATGGGATGACAATGAGGAGTGAGTGGGCACCCTGTTTTATTTAAAGAACAGGGATCTATCAAAGTCTGATCTTCACAACACATGTTTGTGGAAGTGTATTATGGCACGAACAAAGGAGATTTCTGAGGACCTCAGAAAAAAGTGTTGTTGATGCTCATCAGGCTGAAAAAGGTTATAAAAGCATCTCTAAAGAGTTTGGACTCCACCAATCCACAGTCAGAGAGACTGTGTACAAATGGAGGAAATTCAAGACCATTGTTACCCTCCCCAGGAGTGGTAGACCAACAAAGATCACTCCAAGAACAAGGCGTGTAATAGTCGGTGAGGTCACAAAGGACCCCAGGGTAACTTCTAAGCAACTGAAGGCCTCTCTCACATTGGCTAATGTTAATGTTCATGAGTCCACCATCAGGAGAACACTGAACAACAATGGTGTGCATGGCAGGGTTGCAAGGAGAAAGCCACTGCTCTCCAAAAAGAACATTGCTGCTCGTCTGCAGTTTGCTAAAGATCACGTGGACAAGCCAGAAGGCAATTGGAAAAATGTTTTGTGGATGGATGAGACCAAAATAGAACTTTTTGGTTTAAATGAGAAGTGTTATGTTTGGAGAAAGGAAAACACTGCATTCCAGCAGAAGAACCTTATCCCATCTGTGAAACATGGTGGCGGTAGTATCATGGTTTGGGCCTGTTTTGCTGCAGCTGAGCCAGGACAGCTTGCCATCATTGATGGAACAATGAATTCTGAATTATACCAGCGAATTCTAAAGGAAAATGTCAGGACATCTGTCCATGAATTGAATCTCAAGAGAAGGTGGGTCATGCAGCAAGACAATGACCCTAAGCACACAAGTCGTTCTACCAAAGAATGGTTAAAGAAGAATAAAGTTAATGTTCTGGAATGGCCAAGTCAAAGTCCTGACCTTAATCCAATGGAAATGTTGTGGAAGGACCTGAAGCGAGCAGTTCATGTGAGGAAACCCACCAACATCCCAGAGTTGAAGCTGTTCTGTATGGAGGAACGGGCTAAAATTCCTCCAAGCCGGTGTGCAGGACTGATCAACAGTTACCGGAAATGTTATTTGCAGTTATTGCTGCACAAGGGGGTCACACCAGATACTGAAAGCAAAGGTTCACATACTTTTGCCACTCACAGATATGTAATATTGGCTCATTTTCCTCAATAAATAAATGACCAAGTATAATATTTTTGTCTCATTTATTTAATTGGGTTCTCTTTATCTACCTTTAGGACTTGTGTGAAAATTTGATGATGTTTTAGGTCATATTTATACAGAAATATAGAAAATTTTAAAGGGTTCACAAACTTTCAAGCACCACTGTATGTGAACTAAGGCTAGTGGCAGAAATGTATTGTTGGAGCATGTTAATGATGAATTTGAGTTTCTTTTATGGGTTTATGTTTCAATTACCATTTTCCCATTTTACTATTTGTATGATAGATAGATAGATAGATAGATAGATAGATAGATAGATAGATAGATAGATAGATAGATAGATACAAACATACATACATACATACATACATACATACATACATACATACATACATACATACTTTATTGACCCTGAGGGAAATTTACTATGATGTGTTTTATGTTACTTCTTTTTTTTTTTTAGATCTATTGTTCTTTAATAGTATGATGTGTGTCTTGTACTACATCTCATCACAAGATTTTGAGCATCTGGAATGTATGTGCTTTCCATTGCATGTTCTCTACATGGCCCTTCTTATAGCTAGCAATGCAAACACACACACACACACACACACACACACACACACACACTGCAGCAGTGACAGTCAAAGCTGATCTCAAGGTTACTACAGACCCCTTGACATGCCCCACTGCATCCACCCCCAACTTGCTCTCTAGATTCTCACCCTCCACACCTGCTAAGCTTATGCTCTCTGCACAGGGGTAGTTCATGGGACCAGCAACCACTGCTCAGTACATCTTCTCTCAACTGAGTACACACAGCAGTACATGTCCTTTGTGCAGGAAACAGAGCACTTAAAATCCATCTTAGTCCAGCTCTACAAAGCCCACTGGGCCTGTTCTTTCAGACGCCCTCTAAAACAATCCCTTTCAACCAAACTCAGTAATCCAGATCATCTACAATACTTCTTCAATGGCATAGGAGTTGAACACTTTAATATGAACAGCAGAGAGTTCAGACTCTCTTTTTTCTTTTCGCGAAGTTGATTTTTGCCTCTAGTGTTTTTATTTATTTATTTATTTTGCCTATAGTAATGCCAAGAAGACATGATGGTGATATAGCAGGTTGCACTGCTGCCTCATAGCTCTAGTTCAATCCTGAGCTCAGATTACTGTCAGTGTGGAACTGGTTTTTTTGTGTCTGCATGGGTTTCATCTGGGTTCTCTGGTTTCCTCCCATCTCCTGAAAACATGCCAGTAAATTGATTGTCTACACTAAACTGCACCTAGGTACGTGTGTGTGTGTGTGTGTGTTCATAGTGCTCTGCGATGTTCAATATTCCTGAGATTCACTGCCACCCTGACTAAGATAAAGTAGTCACTGAAAATCAATGGATGAATGAATAATAACAAGATTTAAAATCTGCTTGGTGATGAAATTAAAGAGGTTTGAAATGACTGTTGATATCAGAGTGAAAATGAAAATGACATTATTAGGATGTTGGCACTCATTCATCTTCAGCAACTGCTTTATCTTAGTCAGGGTCATGGTGGAACAGTGGATCCAAGGAAAACTGGGTGCAAGGCGAGAATACACACACATATGTACACCTACACATACTTTCATACCTATGGGGCAATTGAAATTTTGCCTGTCCATCTCCTGGCATGTATTTGGGAAGTGAGAAGAAACCAGTGTAAACCAACATGATGCAGAACAACCATGTGAAAGCCCACACAGAAACTCATTTAGTATCAAATCCTGGAGATTGGAAGTATGAATACTATTTGTGCTTCCACGATGTTTTTCAATCAATTAAAAACCTCCATGAAGAAGAAGAAGAAGAAGAAGAAGAAGCCTTTATTTGTCACATGCACACTCAAGCACAGTGAAATTCGTCCTCTGCATTTAACCCATCTGAAGCAGTGAACACATGCATGTACACCCACAAGTGAGCAATGAGCACAAACATACACCCAGAGCAGTGGGCAGCTATGCTACAGCACCCGGGGAGCAGTTGGGGGTTCGGTACCTTGCTCAAGGGCACTTCAGCCCAAGGCTGCCCCATGTTAATCTAACCGCATGTCTTTGGACTGTGGAGGAAACTAGAGCACCCAGAGGAAACCCACGCAGACACGGGAAGAACATGCAAACTCCATACAGAAAGGCCCCCGTCAGCCACTGGCCTCGAACCCAGAACCTTCTTGCTGTGAGGCAACAGTCCTAACCACTACACCACATGTTTGGCATCCATGGCATGTGATCAGAAAACAAAAGTATTTTTTTTTTAAATCCATGCTGTGTTTATCTCATAAAAATTCTTGTTTGTCAGTTGGGAAGTGAAAAAGGATATACACTTTGTTTTTTTTAAATTTTCTGTTCATTTGTGTATATGGAGTCAGTCATTGTGACAAAATTTGCATAGTCAATCAACAATTAACAGGGGTGGGTTTCCCAAAAAGCATTGTAGCCCAAAGATCATCATTAAATGGTAGAGCGAGCATCACAATGAACACTCTCTCTCCTAGTTAAGATGCTCTTAGCATTAAGAGGCTTTTGGGAAACCCACCCCAGTTCTGCTTATCTCATTCTTGTGCACCATTAGTTCCAGGTTTCTGGGGCAAAAGGTTCCAGTAACTTATGCAGTGGAAAAGTACTGCATAAGTACCTTAGTACCCACTTTTCTTCCAAAGTTATAAATGAATGTCTTATGACATCGACCACGGTCTAATTTGGCTCTGCGTCTTCCTCCTCCAACAGGATCATGCTATATGAGGTGAGGTTTGCTCTAACAATGATGCCTATGACGCATTCTAAACAAATACAGAATAATGATAGCCTTCATACCCTCCCTTTGAAATCAATGCTTGGGATTTTTTTAAATTTTGCAATATATAGCATCAGAACCAGCACTTTTGTGCTTCTGTCCTCTCCACATTCAGTTGCAATTTACTGGACAATTTACTGGACATCATGTTCTCCCTGTGTCTCCGTGGGTTTCTTCTGGGTGCTCTGGTTTCCCCTACAGTCCAAAGACACGCAGATTAGGCTAATTGGTGGATCTAAATTGACCGTACATGTGAATGTGAGTGTGAATGGTTGTTTGTCTCTGTGTTAGCCCTGCGATGATTTGGTGACTTGTCTAGGGTGTACCCCACCTCTCACCCATAGTCAGCTGGGATAGGCTCCAGCTTGCCTGCGACCCTGTACAGGATAAGTGGTTATGGATAACGGATGGATGGATGGATTTACTGGACATTCATCATTGCTACATCTTTTTGCAGTTGTTATTAACTTGACTCTATTTAAGTACATACTATATGTACACACAGTACAGACTTCTATGATGGTATATGTTTTGTGTGTCGCTTTTTCTTCATTATAAATTGTTCCTCATTGTATACAGTATGGTATCTATTGTCCCATGCTCTGTCACCGCACCTCTTAGCTTACACAGGTCTGAGTCAAAGACTGATAAATAGTAATAAGGCAGAAAGGAGGGAAGATGTATATAATGTGCATTTTACATCATGTCAAACCAAGACGGGGTTTTTTCCACAAAAAGTAAAATATGAGCTATTATTCATGACTTCTGAATTGAACAGACATACCTTATTAAAAATGCATTTAAAAAAACCCAAAACAGTTCTGTGTCTCTAACAGGAGTGTGATAATGACAATGAGACAGCTTGAAGATGACCAGATAGACAGATACATTGAAGAGAGGATGGAGATGAGAAGCAGACAGACAGATGGACACTAGCAGAAAAATGAGAGGAATGGAAGGAGAAGCGCAGGCAGACATGTTTCCATGGGCGAAGGGGAGAGATTTGGGGTAAGAAAGCTACATCATCTGCATCAGCCAATCCGGACGCTCTTATAAAATGTTCAAAGGGAGTGTCCTAGCAACAGACGAGTAAATATCTGTTCTGGCTCTTTTCATTTTGTATATTTGGGGGAATGTTCTCCTGAGACAGTTTGCTTCATAGGATTACATATTTCTTGTTAGTATCTATTTGTTGCCCGAGGTTCAGCTATCCAGAGTATTTAGATACAGAATAAAGGCATGTTTTTTTTTCCTTCAAATATCATTAAGTAACAGATATTGATAGATATTTCCTAGCTATCTCTTCACTATACTGTCCAATATTTGGATGCAGTTGATAAGGTTACCAGTGTTATGCCAAGTGATTATGTGAATTTCTGTACATCTACATTAATATTAGGGGGATAAAATATTCAATATAAATTCTCCATCACATTTATTACACTTCTGGGAATCTGATCATGAGGCTTAAGGGAAAAGCACACATCATTTGCACATCCTGAAAGGCCTGCTTTTGAGACATCCAGGCAAAACCCATCATATTCTCTTGTTGTGCCACTTCATTAACACATCTAGTCTTTTTCTTTTTTGTGGTTTGAATAAACCACAGCTACCAGGGAAATGAGTGGAAAAAGGAGTGGTTCATTCCTCCACTGACCATCTCATTCATTTTTCCCTCCCTCTCTCTCTCTCTCTCTCGTTCTTTTCTCCCTATTTGTTTCCTCCCTTTTTGCAAGGATGCTGGTTTTAGGTAGGTGTGAGAATATATGGGATTAAAACACATGCACACCCACACACAAGCTAATTAGCTCTACATGCTCTGCATGCCAATCTAAATGTCACATGAGCCATAAAATGTCTAAGAAAGCTAGGATGGGGTACTCACTCAATACCTGGTGTGCAGGGTGAAATGGTTGCATTTGAAAAAGGAAATAGCTGACATGCAGCACAGACTGTCTGTTGTTATGGGAACTGCTGGTTTTAACAAAAAAAGAAGAAGAAGAAGAAAGCCGGAAACACCTTTTTCACTTCACTCTTAGGTGTCTTTTTGTGCTATAATTTTACAGCACCATAAAGAATGTGTGTGTAGTGTAAGTTGTATTGTGCAGGATATGGTAGGTACATCCCAGACTTTGCTGAGCGTGTGTGTGTGTGTGTGTGTGTGTGTGTGTGTGTGTGTGTGTGAGAATGTGTCTATTTGCAACACTACAATGCACTGCTGAGAAAGAGGACGAGCCCTAGGAAAGCAGCACACCTCTCAGTTTTGCTCTCTGTCTCTTCCTCCCTCTCTCTTTCCACCGGTGCAATTCTCTACAGTCCGGCTGAAGAGGTTGCCGGCATGGCAACAAGAGCGGCTGCCATCACTTGCCATGTGCTACCTTCTACCCTCATCTACAGCAGTGCTGCAACTAAAATGTTACCAACTGAATTAAAGAAAGAGACACAAATGAGGAAGGGACAGATAGAGGAACTGAAAACATGGAGAAAGAGCATTCGTGATGATGCTTACCGGCAAGAAGGGTTACAGGGAGGCAGTGGTGCTCCTGCTCTGTCTTCAGGAAAAAGAAATAGGTGACAAAAAGAGAAAATAGAGAAGCTAAAGGATCAAAGCAGACCCCTGTTTGGAGAATACAAAGGAAGAGTATGAGGGGTGAAAAAACAGCACTCCTTTCACTTCCCCTGTGAGCTGCTGTGTGTACTTCCCTGAATGCACGACTAGAGTCAACCTCACACTCTGTGTGTGTGTGTGTGTGTCAGTTCCTTTCCCTGTCTGCCTCTGGCTTGCTCATGCGCTCCTCCTGCTCAGTTACCAAATGATCTCTCTTGCTCTGACTGTCTCTGCACTCAAGACTCTACTCTCTGCTTAGCAGCTGAGAAATAGTACGCTCCGTTCCATCCTCCCTCCCTCTCTTTCTCTCATATTCTTTTCTCTGTCTCTCACTCTTACAAAGACCCCCACCAGCCTATCCCATTCACACCCCCTCCCCCTGACTAACAACTGACATCTCCAAAGCCTACAAGCATGAGTGGGGGAGTGTGTGAGTATGTGCGCTTTATGCATTTATGGTGTTATTTAACCCTTTGCCATGCAATTTGCCTTCCCTCATAGCAGGTGTGTGTGAGCCGTCTCCCAAGACTGGTCTCTGTAATGATGTCACCGTCCAAACGATCTGTGTCTTGCTTGGGGTGTGTGAACAAAATGGCCATTGTTTGTACTCACCAGCCTACCTCATACTCATTCTGTCTCTTTGCACCCCTCCTCACTTCATTCTTCCCAGCCTGGGGTCAACACACACCCTAGCATGGACCACAGTGGTATCTCAACACCTCTGAAGCTGGAGTATTTGGTACGATGTAGCACTTGGCCTACTTTAAAGGCATGCTCGTACGGGTAGTTCATTAGCTCATGTATTAGATGTGTATTTGCATTCAGCTCATATATGATTCATGGCTTCATCATTATCATCTCTGCATTATGCCTCCAGAATGCGCTGGGACTATGCTAGTTATTTACAGTGGTCTCCTGCAGTGCTATCATCTATCTTACTCATACTGAATGACTGCATGTTGTTAAATTTGACTTGTCTTTTGAACATGACAACTTTGAACATGACAACTTTGTGTGATCAACGATTTTTAACATTAGATGATGTAGCACTATTTATTATTGTCAACAGCAGTGATTGCTTCACAGTGTTTGACTGATCATTAGTTTTGAATCTTATATAGTCTTGTGTTCTTAGTGTAGAGTTTGTTCGAAGATCCATGTTAGTTTTAAGGATCAAATGGCAAAAAAGATGACATTGTATAACAGGAGCAGAGGACTTATCGGTGGCCAGGAAACAGGGTCTAAACATTCAACACTTTCCAGTCTTTGGACAGAAAATAATAAGTTAGACTTATAATAATAAATCAGAAGTATTAAGGCATGGTCCCACAATACTGATAACTATAAATAAATCGGTCCCCTGCAGTTTATGTGGTTGGTGGTCACACCAGACCAATAACGATACCAGATATTTTAAGTTCGTTTCTTAAACAAGGATTTTTTTAAAGCTTGTTACCTTGTTAACAGTTTCGGCGAGAATCTCCCGCCTTCTTCAGAAACAGTCACCAGATGTCGAGTGGTGACGTGCCTTATCAGCTGATGTTGCGTTATGGAGGCGTGAACGTCCCGCCCAATTTGACAGGTAGTTCACGCCTCCTACTGTCAGGTCGCTCCTCCAGGATGGCGCTCCAGGTGTGCAACAGCGCGTACGCTCCCTCATCCCGGTTCATCGTCCTCTGCGCCCGCTTACGTATCTCCACTGCCTCTAAAATTCGGGGAGATTCTCGCCGAAACTGTTAACGAGGTAACAAGCTTAAAAAAAATCCTTGTCTAAGAAACGAACTTAAAATATCTGTAATAGTTAGACATAATGAACATCCACTACATACAATAACGATACCTATAGCCCAGGCCTGGGTTTATCCGTATCGGTGAGGTCGCTTCTGGAGCGATTTTTCCAGGCCTGGACCTGATCCAATAAAAGATCTGATCAATCAGGTAATTGTTTACATGTGACATTGTCTGAGCACATACAGTGGGGCAAAAAAAGTATTTAGTCAGTCACCAATTGTGCAAGTTCTCCCACTTAAAAAGATGAGAGAGGCCTGTAATTTTCATCATAGGTACACTTCAACTATGAGAGACAAAATGAGAAAAAAAAATCCAGAAAATCACATTGTCTGATTTTTAAATATTTTTTTTGCAAATTATGGTGGAAAATAAGTATTTGGTCAATAACAAAAGTTCATCTCAATACTTTGTTATATACCCTTTGTTGGCAATGACAGAGGTCAAACATTTTCTGTAAGTCTTCACAAGGTTTTCACACACTGTTGCTGGTATTTTGGCCCATTCCTCCATGCAGATCTCCTCTAGAGCAGGGATGTTTTGGGGCTGTCGCTGGGCAACATGGACTTTCAACTCCCTCCAAAGATTTTCTGTGGGGTTGAGATCTGGAGACTGGCTAGGCCACTCCAGGACCTTGAAATGCTTCTTACGAAGCCACTCCTTTGTTGCCCGGGCGGTGTGTTTGGGATCATTGTCATGCTGAAAGACCCAGCCACGTTTCATCTTCAATGCCCTTGCTGATGGAAGGAGGTTTTCACTCAAAATCTCACGATACATGGCCCCATTCATTTTTTCCTTTACATGGATCAGTCGTCCTGGTCCCTTTGCAGAAAAACAGCCCCAAAGCATGATGTTTCCACCCCCATGCTTCACAGTAGGTATGGTGTTCTTTGGATGCAACTCAGCATTCTTTCTCCTCCAAACACAAAAAGTTGAGTTTTTACCAAAAAGTTCTATTTTGGTTTCATCTGACCATATGACATTCTCCCAATCCTCTTCTGGATCATCCAAATGCTCTCTAGCAAACTTCAGATGGGCCTGGGCATGTACTGGCTTAAGCAGGGGGACACGTCTGGCACTGCAGGATTTGAGTCCCTGGAGGCGTAGTGTGTTACTGATGGTAGCCTTTGTTACTTTGGTCCCAGCTCTCTGCAGGTCATTCACTAGGTCCCCCTGTGTGGTTCTGGGATTTTTGCTCACCATTCTTGTGATCATTTTGACCCCACGGGGTGAGATCTTGCGTGGAGCCCCAGATCGAGGAAGATTATCAGTGGTCTTGTATGTCTTCCATTTTCTAATAATTGCTCCCACAGTTGATTTCTTCACACCAAGCTGCTTACCTATTGCAGATTCAGTCTTCCCAGCCTGATGCAGGTCTACAATTTTGTTTCTGGTGTCCTTTGACAGCTCTTTGGTCTTGGCCATAGTGGAGTTTGGAGTGTGACTGTTTGAGGTTGTGGACAGGTGTCTTTTATACTGATAACGAGTTCAAACAGGTGCCATTAATACAGGTAACGAGTGGAGGACAGAGGAGCCTCTTAAAGAAGTTGTTACAGGTCTGTGAGAGCCAGAAATCTTGCTTGTTTGTAGGTGACCAAATACTTATTTTACCGAGGAATTTACCAATTAATTCATTAAAAATCAGACAATGTGATTTCCTGGATTCTTTCCCCCCATTCTGTCTCTCATAGTTGAAGTGTACCTATGATGAAAATTACAGGCTTCTCTCATCTTTTTAAGTGGGAGAACTTGCACAATTGGTGGCTGACTAAATACTTTTTTGCCCCACTGTACTATTTTCCCCAGGCATCCTTGTTGCATCATGAAGTCAGGGAATACAGATTCACGGAAAAAAAATTCAAAGTAAACATATAAATGCAGGTAAGATATTTTAATTATGAAGTTCAGCAGTCCAAACATTTAATTGTTTTAGACTTCTTAATTTTTTATCCGTGATGCATCATCTATATGAAATCGGTAACCAATCTGTAATATACTGAAACGTCTGTAACCACTCCGTATTTTGTATCCTTTTTTATTATATTTCCATAGTCCCTGACCTATCCATTTTTTATCAGCCACCGGAGTATGTACATGGGTTGTTCTGAAGTCCAAGCTGTACAGTATGACCTGGAATAATGTGCTACTACTTGGAAAAAACTTCCATGACTATTCCGAAGTTGCATGCATTTATTTACCTGAGTGTCAGGACCAAGTGATATTATAGTCGGGATTATAGTTGTGGTGTGACTGCTCCAGACTGGAAGGTATAGTTATCTGTGTTGTAGGACCGGGCCCTTAGTCCCTGTGAGCCAAGGAAAGGGAAAAAAAACCATGTCATTATGTTCAGGTGGTCCATACAATATTGCAAGGTATCACAAAGCATGCACGTTCATGACGTTAGTCTAAAAATTTAGGTCCCTGACACACCAAGGCAACTGTTGGCCATGAGTTGTCCGTTATCATCAGCTGTCGGTTGCTCATTGCCTGTAGTTTTCAACTCCAACTGAGCATGTTCAATCAGCATTTGGGGCTGGCAGGGGAAAGCCTTCTTTGATCCAAGTGAATCAGTGCAGAAGAAAAACTGAAACAGAGAAAGATTAAAACATTCTCCGGAAGACGCCTACACACCCTCACACACCCACCTGCATAGTATAACTAACTAGATACTAGTAAGTGGCGCAGTATTTAATGCATGTGTATGATTTTCAGAAGACTTAGTATCACAGAGAAATTGGGTCCGTTCCAAACAGAGGTTGCTGCCTTGTTGCTCCACTGACAGGCAGCACAACAGCCATCTTCTAACAACGTTTGTTTTGAAGGAACTTTTAGGATATCATTTATAGTAATGTGTGATGTTAGCATACTGTATAAAGCTAGCTAACATTAGCTAATTGGCTAACAGATGCCTCACAAATTATATCAAACAAATTTACTTTTGTTACAGTCATGGGGTTATAAGATAGTACAGTTTTTATTTCTCGATAACTTTTCAAAAAATTTAAGTGAAAATGCTAAAAAAAAAGCGACATTTTTATATGAATGCCTATATATCCCTTCAAAAAGGAATGTTCTGGGGGCAGTTTGAAGGCATCTTACAAGACAGGAAGTGAGAATTTGACCAGTTTCGAATGGTCCTCGATGCCTCGCTGTCACATTTCTGAGATATTTGTGATACCTTTGTGAGAGAGAATTTTTCCTGATTCAAATATACCTGTTATTTTTTACAAAGACAGACATCTGCCACCTATTATATGCCACGTCTCAGCATAAGACTACAGTACAGTACTTATACCAGTTTGGGTATGTGATCATTGGTTCATGACAGGAAAGGACTGCTCTAGATTCTCTTCAACTTGATCAGATCTACCATGGAGGCTATGAACTGTGTCTGAAATCACTCGTTCATTCACTACTCTCTACTCATTAATTAGGGAATTCCATACATGTCAACCTTTAGTTACCCATGCCCTTACAAAATCTGTACTTTTCCCTTACATACACCCATGAGCCCTTATACACGAGAAAAAATTCCAATATATAATCCAAAGCACCGATTGTTTTATTCCACATTATACACTCCTATTGTAATAGGCATATTTACCACACTGCATCAAGTTAAAGGTAATGCTTTATAAGTGACTGTTATAAGTCTTATCAATACTTTACCACACTATTTATGAGTATTTCTTACTCATCTACAAACATTTGTTAATGTCTTGTTCATATGTAAGTAGTTAATTATTTACTAAGTGTTACTAATGCTTTATAAGTGACAGTTATTCTAAAGTGTTACCAAAGAAATTTTAGATCCCAGAGAAAACAACTGAATTAAAAAGGACTATATGTACAGTCAAGTAAACAATTATCTACTAAAGAGAATGACTGAACTATAAACTTAATTATTTAATATATATTGTATCAGTAATACCAGAATTATTGATGTAAATTTTGCAAATAAAATGTATTAATATTAAATAATTCATAGAAATTACCCAAAGTTCTATTTGACAAGTGTTGACATCACCTACAATATTACATTCCACCAAAGAAAATTACTTGAAATATAACAGCAGTACTAAGTAGGTATGTTAATTAAAATAGTAGGTTACATGTAATGAATTATATATAATCATGTCAAACAGTAAAAGAAGGTTAGTAAAAGTTCCATTTGAGAAAAAAAGTGTTGACACCGCAAGCAGTGTTAGATCCAACTAATGATTGAACCACATCGTCTATTATGTAAACAAGGATAAGTGAAAATATTAATAAATTATGAAGTTAATTTGAAAATCTTCCCAGTAATTTATAACAAGAATTTAAATCTTATTCCTTTTTGGAGTGTTCTTTGCTGTACAAAGATGCTGCAGATTTGGCACAAGCTATAATATCACTGCTTGGGTGGCAGTTGTAGCTCCTCATCACAGTTCATTTTAATTTGCAGATATGCAGTTAATGTGTCTGCAGCCATATTTTTTCTGTCCTCAGTATGAATTTTCCTAACCAATGAAAAAGCCCTCTCACTATCTGCATTGCTATGTGGGAGGCACAGCAAAGCAGTAAAACGTTGTTTCAGCATTGGAAACCTGGCAACACCCAGAGCAGTTTATACATCGAAGACCTTTCCCCAATATACATCTATTATTTTTCTGGTCAATAAAATAAAATCAGAGCACGGCAAACATGTAGATGGTGTTAAATTGCTTCCATCCCCTACTACACATTTTAGATACAGGTTACCAACAATCGTTACCACCATTACTCTTCATTCAATACTTTTCCAGTTTACTGACGACTGATGGTAGTAACGGGTGTTGGTCATCTGTGTCTACATATAATGTCTATCAGCAATTAAAATATTTAGGGAAGCGAAACCTGAAATCGCCGGGTAACTACAGTTGCCACTGTATAAATGGTGACTCCCAGTATCACCTTCCTAAATTGTCATGATAATGGAGGAAGCTTTCCTACATGCAAACAGTAAGAACTTAAAAAAAAAATGCTTACCTGTGCAGTCTTTGAATTGGGAAACATTTTTTTTCACTAGCTGCGAAAAATGGTCTGCTACAGTCAGGGGGATGTTGTGTTCCACGAGAAATTGGCAGAACATAACTTCTGCAGCCGTCACAGAAGTCTGGGCAGTCCGAGCCGATGTACTTAAATGACCGAGAAAACCACGTGCAACTATAAAACCAGATAAATCAAAAAATTATGTTTCATTGGGCATGCGTGTTTGAAAAAATAAATGGTGGATGCTAAGAAAATTCTCAGAGTAACGGAAAAAATCTCTGATACAAAATGTAATTTTCCCGTATGAAAATCAGTGTACGCCATATTAGCCAAAAAATTGCATTTTCCCTTACAAAATATGGGGAAACCGTATAACTTGACATGTATGGAATTCTATATAGAGGAGTATATAGTGAGCTCATTGGTAAAATGAAAAAACAAAGCAAAACAAAAACTTTCAGACACTACTCCGCCGTGCCGTTATTTACGTCATTACTGTCACACAATTAAAACGTGCCAGATCAGTCGGCTGGTGGGTTTTCAAAATAATAAATACATGCATGTATTTGTTGTGATAAATATATATTATACTGAGTGTATTTCCCACATTAATAAATACAAAGTACTTTGTGTCTACTGTATCTTTCAGTTCTTTTAAATCAAGGCTGAATACTTTCTTCTTTGCCTTTTATTAAATCAAATTTGAGGCTTTTGTTTAAGAAGAAGAAGAACAGCTTTATTCATCACACGCTTGTGAAATTCCTCTCTGTATTTAACCCATCTGAAGCAGTGAACACACACATGCACACACACATGAGCAATGAGCACACAATATACCCAGAGCAGTGGGCAGCCATGCTAACAGCACCCGGGGAGCAGTTGGGAGTTAGGTGCCTTGCTCAAGGGCACCTCAGCCCAAGGCCGTCCCATGTTAACCTAACCGCATGTCTTTGGACTGTGGGGGAAACCGGAGCACCTGGAGGAAACCCACGCAGACATGGGGAGAACATGCAACCTCGACACAGAAAGGCCCCCACTGGCTGCTGGGCTTGAACCCAGAACCTTCTTGCTGTGAGGCGACCGTGCTAACCACTACACCACCGTGCCACCCACCACCCTTAAAATGCAAGAATAAAAGTTACACCACCATGGCACGGTGGTATAAGTTTAATTCCTTGCTCTGCACTGTTACTTTTATTCTTGTATTTTATCCATCTTATTCTATTTTAGCTTATTTTCTTACTATTTTTAATTGTACTTGAATGTCCATTTATAATGTGCTTCTTCCTTCCATCCATTTACCCCAACACACTACAGTATTATTGGTATGTGGCAGCGGGGGCATGGTCAAGCGCCGGTCTGTGACAGGAGGGCGGAGTCAGGGAAGGTAAGTGGCAGAATCACTACACCTGACATGAATTAACCTGTTTGTGTGTGTCTTCCCAGTGACCGCGCCCTATTTAAGGAGAGCGAGAGCAGAGGGAGCTCTCTCCCCAACCAGACGACCTGAGTGTGTGCGTGCGTGTGTGGCTGAGAGAGTGAAATTTGCACTGAAAAGTGAAAATAAAAGAGTTTTGTGAACTCAGTTCTGGCCTGCCGTCCTTCTGTGCTCCACCCACCCATATGAACTGCTACAGTGGTGCCGAAACCCGGGAAAGTGGGGCACCAGCCGAGCAGCCCCATGGAGTCCTCCCTGTTCGCCGACCTGGTTCACGCCCTCGCCATGGCCCAGCAAAGCCAGCACCAGGCGCTCGTCACCCTCCGGAAGGAGCAAGAGCGACGCTTCGAGGCCCTGGTGCTGGCCCAACAAGAAGATCGGGAGGCGTTCCGGCACCTCCTCGTGTCGGCGGGGTCCACCAGCGCTCCTACCGCAGGCCCGTCTCCCCTCATCGTCACCAAGATGGGCCCACAGGACGACCCCGAGGCGTTCATCACACTCTTCGCGCAAGTTGCCGAAGCCTCGGGGTGGCCGATGGAGCAGCGCGCGGTGCGCCTCCTCCCCCTGCTAACGGGAGAGGCACAGCTGGCTGCGCTACAGCTCCCCGCCAACCGCCGGCTGGCCTACGCGGGCCTCCGCCGGGCCGTCCTCCAGCGCGTGGGGCGCACCCCAGAGCAGCAGCGCCAGCGCTTCCGCGCGTTGCGCTTGGAGGAAGTCGGCCGGCCGTTCGCGTTTGGCCAGCAGCTCCAGGACGCCTGCTGGCGGTGGTTGAGGGCCGACAACCGCGACGCCAAGGGAATCATCGACCAGGTGGTGCTGGAACAGTTCATCGCTCGCTTGCCAGCAGGAACTGCGGAGTGGGTCCAGTGCCACCGCCCGGCGTCGCTGGATCAGGCAGTCGAGCTGGCGGAGGACCATTTGGCAGCTGTCCCGGCGGCAGGACAGCAGATGGCATCTCTTCTCTCTTCTCTCTCTCTCTCCCCATCCTCCTGTGTCCCGTCCTCGCCCCATTCCCCCACTGCGGAGGTGGGGGCCGGCACCACCCCAGCCAGCCCGCCGCACCCGCGGTGCCCTCCCGTTTCTCCCTTCTGTGTCTGTCTCTCCCCCACCTCAGGTGAGTGAGCCCCAGATCACCGGTGCAGAGGGAAAGCCCGGGCCGGTTTGCTGGCTCTGTGGGGAGCCGGGCCACCTTCAACAGCAGTGCACGGCGATGGAAGTGGGCGCGGTGGTTCGGATCCCCGACGCGCCAGAGGCTGCCCTCGATCGGGCTTGAGCGTATCGCATACCGGTGAGTATCCAAGGGGATACATACCAGGCGTTGGTGGATTCTGGTTGTAACCAGACCTCAATTCACCAAAGCCTGGTGCAAAATGAGGCATTGGGGGGAGCACAGGGGGTGAAGGTGTTGTCTGTGCACGGGGATGTTCACAGCTACCCTTTGGTGTCGGTCCACATTTTTTTCAGAGGGGAAAAATGTATAGTGAAGGCGGCGGTTAATCCTCGCCTTACCCACTCTTTAATTTTGGGGACTGATTGGCCGGGATTTCAGGGTTTAATGACACGCTTAGTAAAGAGTGGGTCCTGCCATTTGACAGGGGGAGGTCCCGGTGTCGCTTTGGCGGGAGCAGCTGTCACAGAGCCGTCTACGTCATCTCCGCGTCAGAGTGAGGAGCCGCCGGCTCCTCCTCTCTCTATTGGGGAATCTCTCGCGGATTTCCCATTAGAACAATCGCGAGACGAGACTCTGCGACATGCGTTTGACCAAGTGAGAGTAATCGATGGTCAAACGCTCCAGCCGAACGCCACCCCGTCCTTCCCCTACTTCGCAATTACGAAGGATAGGTTATACCGAGTGACGCAGGACACTCAAACTAAAGAGCGAGTCACGCAGCTTTTGATTCTGAAGAGCCACCGGGAATTGGTATTCCAGGCAGCTCACTTTAATCCCATGGCTGGACACTTAGGACAGGATAAGACACTAGCCCGAATAATGGCCCAATTCTATTGGCCGGGGATTCGCGGCGATGTTCGTAGGTGGTGTATGGCATGCCGCGAATGCCAGTTAGTAAATCCAGTGGCCATTCCAAAAGTGCCTTTGCGCCCTCTTCCATTGATCGAGACCCCGTTTGAGAGAATTGGGATGGATCTCGTCAGGCCATTAGATCAGTCAGCACGAGGGTACCGCTTTATATTAGTTCTGGTGGACTATGCAACGCGATACCCGGAAGCAGTGCCTCTGCGCAATATCTCAGCACGCAGTATTGCAGAGGCGCTCTTCCGCGTTATCTCCCGAGTCGGAATCCCGAAAGAGATTCTGACTGATCAAGGCACCACGTTTATGTCACGAACACTGCGCGAACTGTATGGGTTATTGGGGATTAAGCCGATCCGCACCAGTGTGTATCACCCACAAACAGACGGTTTAGTGGAACGGTTCAATCGCACCCTCAAAAATATCATTAAAAAATTTGTGGGGAGCGCTAGCGAGCAGTGATATGTGAGGACGTGTTTGTACGGGGCTCCCGACCGGGGCGAACCTTTTTTTAAAAATAATAGTTTTATAAAACAACTTTAGACAGACCATGTTTATCCCTGATAACTGAGTAATAGCAGTGCATCATATAAATAGCTTCATTTTTTCGCAACATACAACTAGACGACAAAATGCCTAAGGGAAAATGCTGCAAGAAGGAGGCCTTCGCTAAAGCCTCGGACACCGCTGAAACCTCGTCCGTATATGAGGAATCTTCAGACGAGGAAACTATAGACCTATCTGCCGTCATGGCTGCTATTGCAAGCAGCGAAAACAAGATTTTGGCACGAATAGACTCAAGCATAGCTGACTTGAACACTAAAATAGACGCGCTCCGGGAGGATACGGCGAAGCAGGAGGTCCGTCTCAACGAGTTGGAGTCCGGCCTGAATACATACTCGGACAGGACGGCTACCACTGAAAACGAGGTAGCCATGTTAAAAGCGGAAGTCACCTCACTCCGCCAAAAAATGGAAGAAATCGACGGGGGACAGCGCCGATTCAATGCGCGTTTAATCGGAATAAAAGAAGGTTTTGAATCGAGCGAGGGGCGGCGGCCAACTGCGAGTATCGCTGAACTATTGCAGGAGCTGTTGAGTTTAAACTTCATCCCAAACCTGGATGCAGCATATCGCGGCGCCCGACGTGCTAACGAAGGGGGCCCTCCCAGAGTCATTGTGATCAGATTTCACTACCTACGGGAACGGGATGAGGTTTTCCGTACAGCAGCTCGTTTGGCGCCGCTGACCCTGCACGACAAGAGAGTGAGCATTTTTCCAGACTACACGGTGATGGTGGCGAGGAAGAGAGCAGCCTTCGCCGAGGCTAAGCGTTTACTCCGGAGCTCCCAGAATGTCAAGTTCGGTGTCCGGTTCCCAGCGGTGCTCCGCGTTACCGACTCAGCTGGTCGGGAGAGGCAGTTTGAGGATCCAGCGACAGCGGTGGAATATATTAAAGAGAACTTGAAGCCTAAGGACACTGTAGGTTGATTTAACCAAATGGACAATGGAGACTAGATGTTAATAATGAACTGTTGGGTCCAAGTGTGAAAGGTACATGAAAAACAATTTAAAGGGGAGAGGTGGGTCATATAAAAGCACTTTGGTTTGTTTTCTGTTGTTGGCTATGTGTAAATAATTTTCATCCTAAGTTTTATACAATTTATATATACCATGGTTTGCCCCGGTTGGGGCCTGTTAGGAGGATAGGTTAGAAGGTTAACTGCAGCACAATGCTAGAAGAGGGGTGTGCGATCTCGACAGGTTCAGTAGATCAGCATAGGGATTTAAGACTCAGTTTTAGTTTTGTAGTTAGACAGGGACTTTTTCGCGCCTTTTTATCTTATTTATTTAGTCTAGAAGCACAATATCTGATATTCAAAAGTCAGGCCATATTCGCTTTTTGAGTTGGAATGTAAAGGGACTCCATAACCCAGTCAAGCAAAGTAGGGTCTTTGCACATTTAAAAACATTAGGAAGTGATGTCATGTTTTTACAGGAGACTCATTTACGAGCAAGTGAATACACAAAGCTAAAGAAAGCTTGGATAGGGCAATTATTTTGTTCAAAAAATGAGGATAGAGTGCGTGGTACAGCTATTTTGATTAGAAAAGGCATCCCATTCATCCCATCACAGACTGTGTGTGATCCCAGGGGTAGATATGTTATAGTGACCGGCAAACTGTATAGCACCCAAGTAACATTAGCCAATGTATATGGACCCAATTGGGATGACCCACTTTTTTTTATTAATTTCATAGCAGCACTACCAGACCTCAGTAATAACCAGTTGATACTGGGGGGTGATTTTAACTGTGTTTTACACCCAAAACTAGACAAATCAAACCCCAGACCTAATAGCAAGATTTCAAACTCTGGAGCGGTTATCCAGTCATTTATAGACACATATGCACTTTTTGACCCCTGGAGGAGAGACAACCCAACTACTAGACAATATTCCTTCTTCTCCCCAGTTCACCAGTCTTTTTCCAGGATCGACTTTTTTCTTGTAGATAGTAGAACTTTACCTATGGTCAAGGATAGCCAGTATAATAGTATTGTTATTTCTGACCATGGCCCAGTGCAACTGGACATATGTTTTCCAGAGTGTACCAGACCATGCCGTACGTGGCGGTTTGATCCTCTGTTGTTATCTAAGGACTCTTTTAAGAAATTCATCTCTCAACAAATTGATATTTTTTTGGAATTCAATCTTACACCAGAAATACCATTAACTACTGTATGGGAGGCTTTCAAGGCCCATATTAGGGGCCAGATAATCTCTTATACAGCATATGAGAGAAAGGAGCGCAAACAACGCTTAAGCGACCTGTCTCACGATATAGCAGAGATGGATCGTAAATACGCTGACTCCCCAACGCCTGAGCTCTACAGAGAAAAATTACTGTTAAAAACTGAATTCGATAACCTCTCTATTCAACAAATTGAACGGTTATTTTTTAAATCAAAACAAAAATTTTATGAACATGGGGAGAAAGCTGGAAAGCTTTTAGCCCACCAAGTTAGACAGTCCGCAGCTGTTAACACAATTCCTGAGATCCTAACAAAACTGGGAGAGAAAACCACTAACCCGATTGCAATAAATGATGAGTTTAAACAATTCTATATGACTCTCTACAGGTCAGAACCACCAGACGACCCGACAGATATCACTAAATTTTTAGAGGGACTGACCATTCCAGTGATCACCCCAGAGGACAGTTTACAGATAGATAGAGAGATCACAGCAGATGAAATAATGCAAGCAATAAAATCAATGCAGAGTGGTAAGGCTGGGGGGCCTGATGGGTTTTCAATCGAGATATACAAAGAATTTGCTGATAAGCTTGTGCCAATACTTAGCCAGTTGTACCGGTGCATTTTTGAACAACAGAGATTGCCACAAACCATGACTCAGGCCATAATTTCAGTGCTGCACAAAAAGGACAAAGACCCCTTATTATGTGGCTCATACCGCCCAATAAGCCTTTTAAACTGCGACTATAAAATTCTCACAAAAATATTAGCCACCCGTATAGATAGTGTAATTTCAATGGTCATTGATCCAGATCGAACAGGTTTCATTCCAGGTAGACAATCATTTTATAACATGCGTAGATTGTTCAATGTCCTGTATACCCCGCATGTGGCATCTGGGGGGATCACAGAAGTGGTGATCTCTTTGGATGCCGAAAAAGCTTTTGACCGTGTTGAATGGCGGTACCTGTTTGCTGTCTTAGGAAAATTTGGCTTTGGATCATCATTCTTGACATGGATTAAAATAATATATGATGCACCTACTGCAGCTGTACGGACCAATAACAACATCTCTGACTGTTTCCCTCTTTACAGATCTTGCAGGCAGGGTTGCAGCCTCTCCCCATATTTGTTTGATCTGGCCGTCGAACCCCTTGCTATAGCCCTTAGAGCAGAGGAAGATATTACAGGTATCTCTCGCGGTGGTAAAGTCCATAAGGTGGCGCTATATGCAGATGATCTGCTTTTGTATATATCCAACCCGACAGCGTCGATACCAAAGCTATTGCTGATGCTAGAAAACTTTAGTCACCTCTCAGGTTATAAATTGAATTATAAAAAGAGCCTGCTCTTTCCAATCAATGGTACAAAAGGAGAATATTCCAAATTTCCATTTAAAATAGAACACAATATGTTTACATATCTAGGAATTAAAATCACCCACAAGATGGAAAATTTGGAGAAACAAAATTTCAGGCCATTATTAGAACAAACAAAACAGGATCTTGGGAAATGGTCAACATTACCGACTTCGCTGGCAGGTCGTATTAATATAGTTAAAATGATAGTTCTACCTAGATTTCTGTATTTGTTTCAGATGATCCCCGTATTTACCCCTCTGAAAACATTTAAACAGTTAGATAGACTAATCTCTTAATTTATATGGAACAAATCTAATCCTAGAATGGGAAAGAAATACCTGGAGGTTCCTAAAGATGCTGGTGGGTTAGGATTACCCAATTTTCTCTGGTACTATTGGGCAGCAAACATAGTAAAACTTACCCATTGGATTTACACTTATGAGAATAAGCAGGGTCCAGACTGGGTCCACATGGAACTATTATCTAATCCTCTACCAACACTCACAACATCGCTACCACACAACAGTAATATACAGTTCACAAACCCAGTTGTCAAAGCTTCACTAAGGATATGGTTACAGTTTAGAAGACATTTTGATTTGGAGCAGTATAGCAGTTACTTTCCAGTAGCAAATAACCATTTCTTTCTTCCATCTAGGTTCGACAATGCATTTCAATATTGGCATAGAAATGGGTTGATATTCTTCGGCGATTTGTACCCTGATAACATGTTTATTTCATTTGAAACACTTGAAAAGGACCATAATATACCCAGATCGCATTTTTTTAGGTTTCTTCAGATACGTAGCTTTACCAGAGAAAAGTTCCCCTCATTTCCTTCCACACCACCTAAGAACCTTTTAGATGAAATTTTAGCACTGGATCCCTATGAGAAGAAACGTGTATCTGTAATTTACAATATGATAAGAGGCTTGAAACCAATATCATGGGATAAAACTAAAATGGCATGGGAAAAAGATTTGGGGGTTGAGCTTTCTGAAGATACGTGGCAACATTGTCTAAAACGTATACATACCTCGTCATTGTGTAAACGACATTGTTTTACTCAATTTAAAGTACTCCATCGTCTGCACTATTCAAGAGATAAATTGTCTAAACTCTTTCCCATTACAGATTTGGGTTGTCCGAGATGTAATTATGTACCAGCCACAGCAGGACATATGTTCTGGTCATGCACCTCCCTTAACGACTATTGGAGACAGATATTTGATGTTTTTTCTAAAATCTGTGGTCAGACTCCTGATTACCACACGGCCATCTTTGGTGTACCACCTCCAGGCTGCAAAGTCTCAAACTTACAAACAAATGCGTTAGCATTTGCTTCCCTGCTTGCACGTAGACTCATACTTTTTAATTGGAAATCAAATTCAGCCCCATCATTTCTGCAGTGGTTAAGGGATGTACTATCTTTTCTACCATTAGAGAAACTGAGATACAAGATATGTAAGGCCCGCAAAAACTTCATCCTGACCTGGAGTCCCTTTGTAGAATTTGTAGAAGATTTTTCCTTTCAATGATACATCGTATTTGTCCCTGTATTTTTCTGTTTATTTAATTTTATTTCTGTTTAAGAGTCTTGGGGTTGAGGGTGGGGGTGGGGATACATTATTTTTATTTTTATTTTTTTCTGTGTGAGTTTATTGTTTATTTTTGTAAGTTGTTGTTTGTTAAAGAAAAATTGCAAAATAAAGTTTAAAAAAAAAATTTGTAAGTGAGGACGCACGTAATTGGGATAAGTGGCTCGAACCCTTGTTGTTCTCCGTGCGAGAGGTTCCCCAAGCCTCCACAGGGTTCTCCCTGTTCGAATTATTATATGGGTGTAAGCCGCGCGGCATCCTAGACGTGCTGCGGGAAAATTGGGAGGAGGGACCTTCACAAAGCAAGAACGAAATTCAATACGTTATGGACCTGTGCGCAAAACTCCACACGCTCACCCACCTAACTCAGGAGAATTTGCGGCAGGCCCAGGAACGGCAAGCCCGCCTGTACAACAAGGGTACGCGCCGTAGGGAGTTCACCCAGGGAGATAAAGTACTCGTACTGTTGCCCACGTCGAGCTCCAAATTGATCGCCAAGTGGCAAGGTCCCTTTGCGGTCACACAGCGAGTCGGGGACGTCAACTACAAGGTGAGGCGAACGGACAGGGGTGGGGCGCTACAAATTTACCACCTCAATCTGCTTAAACTCTGGAACGAGGAGGTCCCCGTGGCGTTGGTGTCGGTGGTTCCGGAGAAGGCGGAGCTGGGGCCGGAGGTTCAAAAAGGGGCATTGGCATCCCGTACCTCTCCAGTCCCCTGTGGAGACCACCTCTCCCCGACCCAACTCGCGGAGGTCGCCCAGTTGCAGACCGAGTTTTCGGATGTGTTCTCACCCCTGCCCGGTCACACTAACCTCATAGAGCACCACATAGAGACGCCCCCCGGGGTGGTAGTGCGTAGCCACCCTTACAGGCTACCCGAACACAAAAAAAAGGTGGTTCGGGAAGAACTTGAGACCATGCTCGAAATGGGCATCGTCGAGGAGTCCCACAGTGACTGGAGCAGCCTGGTGGTCTTGGTACCCAAGGCCGATGGGTCGGTCCGGTTCTGTGTGGACTATAGAAAAGTCAACGAGGTGTCTAAATTTGACGCGTACCCAATGCCTCGTATTGATGAGTTGCTCGATTGACTCGGCACGGCTCGCTTTTATTCGACACTGGATTTGACGAAGGGATATTGGCAGATCCCCTTGACTCCACTATCCCGAGAAAAAATGGCCTTTTCCACACCGTTTGGTTTACACCAATTCGTCACACTTCCGTTTGGGCTGTTTGGGGCGCCTGCTACATTACAGCGGCTGATGGACAGGGTCCTCCGCCCCCACGCCACCTATGCGGCCGCCTATCTCGACGACATCATCATATATAGTAATGACTGGGTGAGGCACCTTGAACACCTAAGGGCCGTCCTTAGGTTGCTGAGGCGAGCGGGTCTCACAGCCAACCCGAAGAAGTGTGCGATTGGGCGGGTGGAAGTACGGTATCTGGGATTCCACTTGGGCAACGGGCAGGTGCGTCCCCAAATTAATAAGACTGCAGCAGTTGCAGCCTGCCCGAGGCCCAAGACCAAAAAGGGGGTGAGACAGTTCCTGGGGCTGGCTGGCTATTATCGTAGGTTTATACCTAATTATTCGGAAGTCACCAGCCCGCTGACTGATCTCACTAAAAAGGGGGCACCAGATCCGGTCCAGTGGACAGAGCAATGCCAGCGGGCTTTTTCTGAGGTAAAGGCTGCATTGTGTGGGGGGCCACTTTTACACTCCCCTGACTTTTCTCTCCCCTTTGTGTTGCAGACCGATGCGTCGGACAGAGGGCTGGGGGCTGTTTTGTCCCAGGAGGTGGAGGGGGAGGACCGCCCCGTCCTGTACATCAACAGGAAGCTGTCGGTGCATGAGGGGCGCTACAGCACAATAGAAAAAGAGTGTCTGGCCATCAAGTGGGCGGTCCTCGCCCTCCGTTACTACCTACTGGGGCGCCCTTTCACCCTCTGTTCGGACCACGCGCCCCTCCAGTGGCTCCACCGCATGAAGGATGTCAACGCGTGGCTCACCCGTTGGTATCTGGCACTCCAACCCTTTAATTTCAAGGTGGTCCACAGGCCGGGGGCGCAGATGGTCGTGGCGGACTTCCTCTCCCGTCAAGGGGGGGGGAGTTGGCTGCAGGCCGGACGGCTGCCCGGCCTGAGTCGGGTGGTGGGGGTATGTGGCAGCGGGGGTGTGGTCAAGCGCCGGTCTGTGACAAAAGGGCAGAGTCAGGGAAGGTAAGTGGCAGAATCACTACACCTGACATGAATTAACCTGTTTGTGTGTGTCTTCCCAGTGACTGCCCCCTATTTAAGGAGAGAGAGCGAGAGCAGAGGGAGCTGTCTCCCCAACCAGACGACCTGAGTGTGTGCGTGCATGTGTGGCTGAGAGAGTGAAATTTGCACTGAAAAGTGAAAATAAAAGAGTTTTGTGAACTCAGTTCTGGCATGCCGTCCTTCTGTGCTCCACCCACCCATACGAACTGCTACATGGTATTTTTGTGCCACAACTTATAAATTTGTCTCGTGCCTGTTGTCATAAAGAAAAACAAACTACTGCTATACTCGATCTAAAATACTTAATGCTCCTTATGAAACAGCTTTTACAGCTTTTCTTTCAGCATGACCGCAATGCATGATGGTATATATTGCTTGGTTAGTACACTACTTTTCATGATGCATTGTGGGACACTATGAGTCCACTATATAGGGTGTAATAATTCTCACTATACATTCAGACAACTCACTATATTGCTGGGTTTCAGTCACGTGACTTTTCTTAGCGGTTTTACCGGAAGTGAAATAGCTGGTGGTTGAAACAGCTGCTGCAATGCAAACAACTAGCGATAACTTATCAGAGTACGCTCGTAATCTAGAAGCCACTGCTCACTTTAGATATATTCAGCAGATTGCTATGTGCAATGGAATCGACCCCTACAGTCTGGGAAAGAAGGATTTGTCATACGATCTCGAAAACTACCCTTCAGTCGAGTTCCCCGACATCTCAAACTATCTGGTGTTGCAGACGTCCTTCTACACCGCAAAACAGATGAAAGCGTGGAAGAGTATGGAGGCTTACAACTTTTTTGTACATGGCTGGGTAAAGGACCTCAGTATCGAGTCACTGCCGAATGAATCCTGTATTGTTTTTGCTCGTGTACCGGTAAGTATGTTTTTATAAAGCTTTTCGTTCATGTCTTTACAACAAAGCACTGCAAGTTGAAGTGTAAACAAACAACAGTTCGCTTGATTCTCACTTGTGTTGGCTCTTATCTCTCAGGTAAATCATTCACAAAGATCATCAGAAACCCCTTTATAGACCTGGATCTTAGTTAAACAAGACGGAGAAGTGATCACGGCGCATTGTAACTGTACGGCTGGGGAAGAATTTTGTCGTCACCTTCATGCATATGGACTTTGTGAGGAGTAAACAAAGAAACAGCTGGGGACTTAAGCGCTTCGTGATGAAAAAAAGTACCATAAAATAACGACACATAGCAAGAACAGTACTTGGAAATCACTAAGGACATCACTGAGAGGGAGATACAAACCTTTCACCAAGTGATCACTGCAAACTCGAGCATACTTCAACTCCGCTCCTTTCGATTTCAGTGAGAGGTTCAAAAGCCACCTTTCTCGATGTCTTTTTGTGAAATCCTGTGTTCATTCACCCTTTTCTTATTAGCTCATGAGGAACCCTGAAGAAACTTTTATCAGTTTCACGGTTTGATCGATTCAAACAACCTAAAACAATGCAAGCGTAAAGCATTTTTCATGCGAGCGATGCACCTTCTCCGTAGAAACGCTTTGTCAACTGAGCGTTGGTAGACCACCAGCTAAAGTTTTGAATAACTAATGAGGCGGATGTGATGTCACGTGAAACCCAGCAATAGTCCACTACATCGTGAGTAGTGAGTGATTTCCGACACAGTGTAAGTTTTTGCCCTTCTGTTAGCCAGAACATACTGTGATGGAGCATACAGACTTTTAAAATGGGTGGGTAATTAATGAAAAGTTTGACCACCACTGTGAATGAGTCAGTGTGTACTCCCAATGGTTTTAAAACCTCACTAATGTGAGATCTCGAAAGCTGGTATTGAAACACAATGAATCATTTCGACTGAATCATAAGTCATTTTTACAACTGCAGAAAATGCCTCAAATTGTCCGAGAGGGTAACTCCCACAGACTTTACGGGGAGATGTGCATGACAAATGCTTTTAATGTATCTAATTATAACAGTGTTTTTTGCTGTTTGCCACTGCTTATCTCACTGCTAAGATCGCATACACTGTTATACATAGGAATGTAATGAATTTCATTCGAAATGCATGCTTACAGCAGTTTATTTTGAGTCATGGCTTGTCCTGTGACTATTGTTGTTATTGCTTTTTGTGGAAATTATTTATGGGTGTAAACAAACAGAAGTTCAGTTTCAGTTTCTACAAAAATGAAAATACATGGACCAGCTTGTCTTATGGCCACAATATTGAGGAATCATAGGAAACCCCTATATATCACCTGATGGTCCAGCTTATGAGATCAATCAAGAAGTGAAGTGTGATAAAACCCAGTAATTTGCTGACTGCCTGGGCTATTCTTTTATCTGCTACAGTGGTGCTTGAAAGTTTGTGAACCCCTTAGAATTTTCTATATTTCCACATAAATATGACTTAAAACATCATCAGATTTTCACACAAGTCCTAACAGTAGATAAAGAGAACCCAGTTAAACAACTGAGACAAAAATATTATACTTGGTCATTTATTTATTGAGGAAAATGATCCAATATTACATATCTGTGAGTGGCAAAAGTATGTGAACCTCTAGGATTAGCAGTTAATTTGAAGGTGAAATTCGAGTCAGGTGTTTTCAATCAATGGGATGACAATCAGGTGTGAGTGGGCGCCCTGTTTTATTTAAAGAACAGGGATCTATCAAAGTCTGATCTTCACAACACATGTTTGTAGAAGTGTATCATGGCACAAACAAAGGAGATTTCTGAGAACCTCAGAAAAAGTGTTGTTGATGCTCATCAGGCTGGAAAAGGTTACAAAACCATCTCTAAAGAGTTTGGACTCCACCAATCCACAGTCAGACAGATTGTATACAAATGGAGGAAATTCAAGACCATTGTTACCCTCCTCAGGATTGGTTGACCAACAAAGATCATCCCAAGAGCAAGGCGTGTAATAGTTGGCAAGGTCACAAAGGACCCCAGGGTAACTTCTAAGCAACTGAAGGCCTCTCTCACATTGGCTAATGTTAATGTTCATGAGTCCACCATCAGGAGAACACTGAACAACAATGGTGTGCATGGCAGGGTTGCAAAGAGTAAGCCACTGCTCTCCAAAAAGAACATTGCTGCTGGTCTGCAGTTTGCTAAAGATCATGTGGACAAGCCAGAAGGCTATTGGAAAAATGTTTTGGGATGGATGAGACCAAAATAGACCTTTTTGGTTTAAATGAGAAGCGTTATGTTTGGAGAAAGGAAAACACTGCATTCCAGCTTAAGAACCTTATCCCATCTGTGAAACATGGTGGTGGTAGTATCATGGTTTGGGCCTGTTTTGCTGCATCTGGACCAGGACGGCTTGCCATCATTGATGGAACAATGAATTCTGAATTATACCAGTGAATTCTAAAGGAAAATGTCAGGACATCTGTCCATGAACTGAATCTCAAGAGAAGGTGGGCAATGCAGTAAGACAACGACCCTAAGCACACAAGTCGTTCTACCAAAGAATGGTTAAAGAAGAATAAAGTTAATGTTTTGGAATGGCCAAGTCAAAGTCCTGACCTTAATCCAATCGAAATGTTGTGGAAGGACCTGAAGTGAGCAGTTCATGTGAGGAAACCCACCAACATCCCAGAGTTGAAGCTGTTCTGTATGGAGGAATGGGCTCAAATTCCTCCAAGCCGGTGTGCAGAACTGATCAACAGTTACCGGAAACATTTAGTTGCAGTTATTGCTGCACAAGGGGGTCACACCCGATACTGAAATCAAAGGTTCACATACTTTTGCCACTCACAGACATGCAATATTGGATCATTTTCTTCAATAAATAAATGACCAAGTATAATATTTTTGTCTCATTTGTTTAACTGAATTCTCTTTATCTACTTTTAGGACTTGTGTGAAAATCTGATGATGTTTTAGGTCATATTTATGCAAAAATATAGAAAATTCTAAAGGGTTCACAAACTTTCAAGCACCACTGTATATACTTTATGGGCAGCACAGTGGTGTAGTGGTTAGCACTGTCATCTCACAGCAAGAAGGTTCTGGGTTCGAGCCCAGTGGCTGACAGGGGGCCTTTCTGTGTGGAGTTTGCATGTTCTCCCCATATCTGCGTGGGTTTCCTCCGGGTGGTCCAGTTTCCACAACAGTCCAAGACATGCAGGTTAGGTTAACATGGGGCGACCTTGGGCTGACGTGCCTTTGAGCAATGTATCTAACCCCTAACTGCTCCCCGGGTGCTGTAGTATGGCTGCCCACTGATCTGGGTATGTGTGTGTGCGTGTTCACTGCTTCAGATGGGTTAAATGCAGAGGATGAATTTCACTGTACTTGAGTGTGCATGTGACAAATAAAGGCTTCTTTTTCTTCTTCTGACACATTTGAGCCATGCTGGGCAGATAACATGTCTGATAGGAAGTGAAATATGGGTGGTTAAGCACAAATATCACTTTTTTTTTTACCTACCACAAAGAAAACACTGGCATTACACACTTTCGCTTTCACCTTTTTAAAAAATCAGGGGTCTAAACTAACGAATTACAAATACATTTGCTCCTGTAATTAAATGGTTTTCTCAGGAATTGTACTTTAATATAAAATGGGTCTAATTTTACTTGAGTACAATTTAACAGTACGTTCACTTGACCATTTTTCCTTCAAGTGTACATGCTACTTCCCTCTCCTTATTTTATACATTTGTTTATTTTTTCCACTTCTTTAGACTACACTGACAGTGACTAGACCCTTCCTCTTATTATTCTTCTTCCTAGGCAATCATATCAAATCACATAGAAAATGTGTGTTTCAACAGTACAACTGATGCCATCTGCTAATAATTACGGAGGTTGTGGGAGGAGATGTGGAGGATACCTCAAGCAGTATAAACTTTCAAACACCATAATGTGCATGGCTGCACCTGCAAGAGCTTTTCAAAGTCAAGACCATGAAGGGCAAAAGTGTCCTCATGTCATGTTTGCTATGTGTTCTAAAGCCCGCTGTGGAATAATTCAGACCTCTAATTGACAGGTAAGATTGGGTTTTATGCTAAATAGGTTAGTTTGAGCTATAATAGTAATAGCACTCACAAAAAAGCCCTTATTTTTAAAAATAAGCTATCTATTAGAATGGGCACGCTTAATCTACTCACAATACACTTTTTTTTTGATAAGTGACAGTACTCTTACTTGAGTATGATTTTTCACAACTCTTTCTAGCACTCTTTTAACCACTCATGATTATCATGCCACTCGTTTTTGTTGTATTGAAAGTTACCTCAGTTGTTAATAGCTGAAACTGATGCGTGAACACATGGATTTGTCAGTGATTTGGCTATTTTCATCAGTTTCAGAATGAAAAATGACTCCAAAAATACATATAGTAAACATGTGTTATCACTCTGACAGTTAGAGACAGACCCAATTAACGTTAAGCATCATATAACATTATTTCCATCTGAACATTGTTTTAAAACAACAGGCCTACTCATCAGATTAATGCTCTACCCCATCACTTATCTTATTATTCCAGTGACCTGAATATTACCATGGCCAGTTAAACTGCAAAAGCACAGCTATCTGAGCGTGGTCTTTTCAATCAGTGACCTCCCAGTGAACCCAAGAGACAGCATGAACCTCTGCCATCTAATCTCCTCTCAGCAAGCAAGAGAGAAGCTGAGCCAGCTCTGGTTTGGATAAACTTGACTATCTGGAAGATCATGGTAATCTGTAGACACTATCACGAAGCAGCTTTAAATAAATCCATATGTAGCTTTTTATTTAGATCTCTAATGAGCAAGCAAGATGTGAAAAAGAACTCCCTGAGATGACATAAGGACAAAACCTTGAGAGGAACCAGAGTTGAAGGGACCCCATCTTCTTCTGGGTGATACTAGATAGTGAGATTATAAATCACTACTCTACAAAAGGATGCTCACTATGAGCATCACAGACTTTATGATGATAAGAGCATTTTGTAAGTAGCTCTTAATGCTTGATAAGGGAGCAATAAAATTCTATGCATGGTAGGTACTGTAGTGTGAAGATTTGCATTAATTTCACCCTGAAGGACTGCACGGTTCAACTATTATGTACAGCGATCAAATCCATCAAGTAGTAGAAGAAATTTCATTAGTTATAATGCAACACTGCATCATGGTTTTTGGTAACAGTTATACATTTGTATACAGAGTGTAATCTGGTCTATTTGTTCAAATATTTCTTTCAGGGAATTTTTGTGAGCCATTCATAATTAATGTTCTATCCATTATTTTATTGGGTCAGTTGTCCAACCCGGGCGGCACGGTGGTGTAGTGGTTAGTGCTGTCGCCTCACAGCAAGAAGGTCTGGGTTCGAGCCCCGTGGCCGGCGAGGGCCTTTCTGTGCGGAGTTTGCATGTTCTCCCCGTGTCCGCGTGGGTTTCCTCCGGGTGCTCCGGTTTCCCCCACAGTCCAAAGACATGCAGGTTAGGTTAACTGGTGACTCTAAATTGACCGTAGGTGTGAATGTGAGTGTGAATGGTTGTCTATGTGTCAGCCCTGTGATGACCTGGCGACTTGTCCAGGGTGTACCCCACCTTTCGCCCGTAGTCAGCTGGGATAGGCTCCAGCTTGCCTGCGACCCTGTAGAACAGGATAAAGCGGCTAGAGATAATGAGATGAGATGAGATGAGTTGTCCAACCCTGTGTGCAGCTCTATAACATAACAGTAGAGGTCCACTGGTCTTTCATCTTTCCCAAAAATGTGTGAAATGAGCACCAAAGAAATAGTAAGCACCGTGTGAGGGTATTTGCAATAAAAATTCACACCCACCTACTGTATTACATGACATTAATGGCATTTAGCAGATGCTCTTAGCCAGAGTGAAATACAACGTATTGTACCCAGAAAAGACTGGGGAGCAACTGGGGGTGAGGTGCCTTGCTCAAGGGCACTTCAGCCATTCCTGCTGGTCCAGGGAATTGAACTGGCAACCTTTTGGTCCCAAAGCTGCTTCTCTAACCATTAGGTCATGGCTTCTACTGAACTAAGCTCAGTGTTTTTAAGCATGATGGCAGCTGTGCAGTGGGAGAAAACTATTGCAGAACTACAGTTCAGGGTGTTTCTCTGATTGATTGTGGTGTGAATTGTAATTTAAATGGCCTGGTCATGATGAAGACTTTAGTCATAATTGTAAACTCACTCCCTTGCTCATTTTGTATTCAGCTAGAGGGGTTGGAGAGGAGTTTGTCTCTGCTTGTGCCCTGGCCTTGCATATTTCAGGCGCATTTTTTTAATTAGTGATTTGCTTGAATAGGGTGTATGAGAGCAAGAAAGACTGAAAAAATATGCAAATCAGTGATTCTCTGGAATTATTGTTCTCGGCTATTATAGTATGTGGAACAATCTGATGTAGCCCTTTTCAGTCACTGATGTATTCATTTCTGCACTGACACTGTAAGTGCGTGTCTGAAAATAACCCTGTGTAACATTCTATAATGTGCCATCATCCCACAGAGATCTGCTTACTCTACTGTGTCCTCTCTCTCTCTCTCTGTCTTTCTCTTTTTCTTCCCTTCTTCCTTTTCCCTCTCTCCTCCTCCCACGCTCTTGCTCAGTTCACCCCAATAGCCTATTTTTGGCCCTTCATTTGCAGCCTCAAAAGAAGCTGTGTTACTCACCATCACTTGCCTCCTCCAGCTCTTCTACACACCCCTGCAACGTGTTTGCAGATAGTATAGTCCAACTGCACGCTCTCTCGCCCCCGCTCACTGCTCTCACTCTCTCCTTATAAGGGCAAAATGCATTGAGAAAGACAGGGAACAGGGGCTGTACCAGCTTATACAGGCAGGTAGGGGTGCAGCAGCTCTATCAAGTACAGAGAAAGAGGGAACAAGAGAGAGAAAGAGAAGCTGGTCCTGAAAGGACAGCGCCCAGAGATTCCCACTGTAACGCGAGAGAGAATGATGTGCAGTGGAGAGTATGTGGGATTAACATTAGGAACACATTGGATCATGCACATTGTAATGTTTAAGCTGCAAATAAGAGTTACAATATATACATATATAATAAAATTCATAATAAATGCACTGCTCTAAGCTCTAAAGTCAATGAGTGTGCACGTGGATAGACCAATGCTCCCACCACAAGGAGTACAAACTGAATCAAAAATAATGAGTGAACATTGCCTGCAGCCGGTTTGTATTAACCTACATATCCACAGATCCTGTTTTCACCTAACATAGCCTTACACACACACACACACACACACACACACACACACACACACACACACACACACACACATAAACTAAAGGTTAATTGTGTTTAGGTAAATTTCTTATTTTCAAAGCATGTTTCATTGACAACAGACTTTTTTTTTCAATAGAATCAGTAAATAGTCAAATCTAGAACCTTAACAAGGACAGGTTCTGGGTAGAACCCTACATCAGAGACTGTCACTATACCCCAAAAAACTTTTCTTATTATTATTATTTTTTTTTTTACAAAGCAAACATCCCTCAACTGTCCAAACAAAGGACCTTTAATGAAGCTTTTTTTTTTTTTACCTCCGCCAAGGAGGTTATGTTTTCGGTAGCGTTGGTTTGTTTGTTGGTTTGTCTGTTAGCAACATTACGGAAAAAGTAATAAACGGATTGCTCTGAAATTTTTTCCAGAGGTGTGACTGGGCACAAGTAATAATCCATTAAATTTTGGTGGTGATCCGGATCAGCTTCTGGATCCCAGATTTTTTTAAAGGATTCTTGGCAGAGGTCTACGCTCTCCAAGTGCTTTTCTAGTTTTCTATTAGATTACTTTAGTGAGAACAGATTGAGGAGAATTACATATGAGCTTATGAGCTTTGTGACGTCACAAAATATGCTCCATTGATTTGAACCTATCACATAGGATATGCAGATTATTCAAGGATAACAAGATGGTAACCAAAAATGTTTCATCCACAAAGCCTGCACACAAAACTACCGAGCTAGCCAATGTAGACAAGTTTAGTAGTGAATATAATTTGTGTTTGTTCAAGTCTGTTTTGACTTGTTTGGCTAATGTTATACAAACTACTGAAGATATGACAATGCAGATCATGCCTCAGTCATGTTCGTATATGGAAATAGCTAAGCTATTTAATGAACAGTTAGCTAGATGGGCAGCTATGTGCTAATTTTGTCTGCAGTAAAGTACACTTGTATTACAAGAGGACAGAACAGTGTGAGGAAATATATGATAACTGAACTTACCATTCTGCTACATTGACACTTGATAAAATTAACACTTGTCCTGACTTTGGTTTAAAAGAAAATGGTACAGATGGGGGGCGGCACGGTGGTGTAGTGGTTAGCACTATCACCTCACAGCAAGAAAGTCCTGGGTTCGAGCCCAGTGGCCAGCGAGGGCCTTTCTGTGTGGAGTTTGCATGTTCTCCGTGTCTGTGTGGGTTTCCTCTGGGTGCTCCGGTTTCCCCCACAGTCCAAAGGCATGCAGGTTAGGCTAATTGGTGACTCTAAATTGACCGTAGGTGTGAATATGAGCGTGAATGGTTGTTTGTCTCTGTGTGTCAGTCCTGCGATGACCTGGCGACTTGTCCAGGGTGTATCCCACCTCTCACCCATAGCCAGCTGGGATAGGCTCCAGCTTGCCTGTGACCCTGCACAGGAAAAGCGGTTACGGATAATGGATGGATGGATATTTAAAGGAATAGTGGGCCTTCAAAAATCAATCAACTTCTCACAGTGAGAAGGTTCTGGGTTCGAGCCCAGTAGCTGACGGGGGCCTTTCTGTGTAGAGTTTGCATGTTCTCCCCGTGTCTGTGTGGGTTTCCTCCGGGTGCTCCGGTTTCCCCCACAGTCCAGAGACATGCAGGTTAGGCTAACTGGTGGCTCTAAATTGACCGTAGGTGTGAATGTGAGTGTGAATGGCTGTTTGTCTTTGTGTCAGACCTGTGATAACCTGGCGACTTGTCCAGGGTGTACCCCGCCTCTCACCCATAGTCAGCTGGGATAGGCTCCAGCTTGCCTGTGACCCTGTAGAACAGGATAAGCGGCTACAGATAATGGATGGATGGATGGTACAGATGGACTATGGTACACCTTAATTTGTATGCAAGTCCCCATTTCACACAGACACTGTTACATTGCCGCTTATCTTTGTTTATAATAAGGGGAAGGGCAGGAGGCTGTTTCTCATTAACATGTCATACATTATAATAAATCTGTGCATTTTGTTTATATAGGTAAACAAGAAGGTGTACTTAGGCTTTAAAATTAACATTAAATATTATTATGATTATTTTTCAACATAGTTACCTCTGCCAAGGAGGTTATGTTTTCGGTAGCGTTGGTTTGTTTGTTTGTTGGTTTGTCTGTTAGCAACATTATGGAAAAAGTTATGAACAGATTGCTCTGAAATTTTTTTCCAGAGGTGTGACTAGGCACAAGTAACAATCCATTAAATTTTGGCGGTGATCCGGATCAGCTTCTGGAGCCCGGATTTTTTTAAAGGATTCTTGGCGGAGGTCTGCGCTCTCCGAGTGCTTTTCTAGTTGATTATTATAATAGTTTAAAATTACACATTTGGGTTATTTTCATAATTCTATTATGCAACCAGTATCATGCTCTAATTGTGTTTATGGGTATTATGGGTATACATAGTGTTTGTATGTTTTGTGTGTGTGTTTACAATGCTGGTTTTTTATTACACAGCTAAATCACTGGAATGGTGTCACAGTAACTCATTCTGCTTTGGCTTTGACCGCTTTAAATCAGATTTCAGTGCACACCACAGGCTTGGCTTACACTACACAAACAGCTATTGCAGAGGATAATGAGAGGAACACTGCTCAGTATGATACCCGTGTGCTTATTAATTAAGCCTCAAATACTGTTCTCACACATCAGCAGAGGTCTGAGGATCTACATAATACTACAATGCTGAATTCTTGATTCCAATTGGTCAGAAGGTGTTTATTAATTTTCCATAGCAGCTCAGAGATTCCTAATCCAATTATATATAAAATCATTGATATGTGTGGAGACATTTATTTTGCATTTATTGAAGGAGTATTGGCAGCACGGTGGTGTAGTGGTTAGCACTGTCGCCTCACAGCAAGAATGTTCTGGGTTTGAGCCCAGCAGCCAATGGGGGCCTTTCTGTGTGGAGTTTGCATGTTCTCCCCGTGTCTGCGTGGGTTTCCTCTGGGTGCTCCGGTTTCCCCCACAGTCCAAAGACATGCAGGTTAGGCTAATTGGTGGCTCTAAATTGACTGTAGGTGTGAATGTGAGTGTGAATGGTTGTTTGTCTCTATGTGTCAGCCCTGCGATGACCTGGCGACTTGTCCAGGGTGTACCCCGCCTCTCACCCATAGTCAGCTGGGACAGGCTCCAGCTTGCCCACGAACCTGCACAGGATAAGCGGTTACGGATAATGGATGGATGAAGGAGTACCAGGTGTAACAGAATGTTTGTAATAGTCAGAATTAAAGCTATAACTTCAACTTTCCATCATGGGAAAGTCTTCAGGATGGAAGACATTTCTGGCTTCTCAGTAATATGACAAGCTGTTTTTTGTCTTCTTAACTTCAAGAGTGACAAAAAAAAGGATGGTGAGCAAATGACTGTTGCTGTTTGGGTCCCTGAGGATGTCTGTGTATGATATTTGTGGTTTCTTTGTGATTCAGATCTCTCACCACGAAATTCTTAAAAGAGATGTCAGGAAGGAAGTACAGTATACAGATTGAAATATGTGGGCTGTAATATGTATTACTAAGTATTACTTCAGACAAAAGTGTGTGTGTGTGTGTGTGTGTGAGAGAGAGAGAGAGAGAGAGAGAGAGAGAGAGAGAGTATCCTTGGAAAAATCAATGGCAGCTTTTTTTTTATTATTATTATTTTTATTTTAATTTAGTCATGGCCAGTTCCCTTCCACCAGGCAGCTCTCCTCTATCACACTAAAGTTACCAACCAGGTATCATGTACTTCCTCTGAGGCACAGGAAGCCAGCTGACCGTTTGTTTTCCAACGTCAGGGGGCAGCATAACACAATTGGAGGAAAGGTCTATCCACCCACTTCTACATACATGAGCTCAAACGATTGGCTAGTGTTACTATGACTGACAGGGAGAGAGATTATGCCACACCTGATGGCTGTGGCATCATTAGGAACTTGCGATGTCCAGATGATAGGGCGAACACTTTTCTGTTGCCCCACTTGAGAGTCTCCAAGCAGCTTGGTATCTTACCAAAACCTCTGCTTTGCAGAATGTGCTTGATTAGTTTCCTCTTGCCTACGACCCTGTAGATAAGTGGCTACAGATAATGGATGGATGGATGGATGGATGGATGGATGGATGGATGGTTTCCTCTTGAAATTGAACCAAAGCTTAGTTTCCTAGTTGGAATGAATTACTGAAATACATATGTACATATTACATATGTAAAATATGAAATGTTAGTGTGATGAGAGAGAGAGAGAGAGAGAGAGAGAGAGAGAGATTGGAGGCTTGAAACTATTCTTGGACAGAATGCAGAGTAAAGACTATGAAAGACATCTGTGCTTATACATGAACCAGGAAGTGCCACTTTAATTTGGGAGAGTTTATCTAAAGTGGCATAGAATCCAAACTTGGCATAGAGATTAGAAGTGGTGGCTTAATGGCCAATGAGCATGACAGTGAACTCACAACCTTCCAGCGTGTCTCTACATCTCTCTGTAAGTAGGTGCAAATTCATATCTTCTATCATTCATTAATCTTCAGTAATTTCTTTATCCTGGTCTGGGTCACAGTAGAACCAGAGCCAATCCCAGGGGCACAAAGCTGGAGAATTTACCTTTGATGGGACACCAGTCCATCCCAACTCACCGTGCACGCACGCACACACACACACACACACACACACACACACACACACACACACACACACACACACACACTCTCTCTCTCTCTCAAATGGACCTAATCCACAGGAACACAAGGAGAACAGGCAAAACACCACACAGACTGTAACCTGAGCTCAGGATAAAACCCAGAACCCCAGAGCTGTGAGGTGGCAATGTTACCCACTGCGCCACTATTCCTCCTGTCTTCTAACAAATCCCTGGTAGCAAACAAATGATGGCCCAGTGCTGACCACTTTCTTCTGGCCCACATACCACCATGAAATTATGGTAATGCACTTGGAAACTTGGCCTTCCAGGGAAACAGCACAACTTTGAGGAAACCATATTTCCAGAATAATTCACAGCTCAGCCATATTTGTCCTAGAATTATCTTCTACTTGGAATGTATTTAGAAAATGAGCCAACCAGAAATGTAAGATGTTCATGAGCATGTATCAGCTCATATGAAAATTTATGGTAAATTTATGGTTAGTACATGTTCACGTTTTCACCATGCTATGTTTCAAATAATATCCTACCATATCCTCCTCATTCATTTATATTTGGTGTGAGGTCAGGTTCACAAACAAACTATAAAGTAGTTTTGTCATGGATATCTAGAAATTATGTCCATTAAAACACACACACACACACACACACACACACACACACACAAAACAGGGAACATGCAGTCTGTGTTTGGAATATAATAAAGGTAGACGCTGAAATGGAGTCATTACTATTCTGAGCTCACATTATATTTGGGGTGTGTGAGTGTTCATTTGAGTTGTCTGACTGTATCTAGGTGTGTGTGTGTGTGTGTGTGTGTGTGTGTGTGTGTGTGTGTGTGTGTGTTAGCTGGCTGAATTAGGCTTGGCACACTCTTAGCAGAAAGCAGATGCTCCGAAGCTGTATACTCCATATGGACCCATAGCTCAGGCACTCCCATAATATTTCTTTTTTTTCTGTAGTGCCACACTTATATTGCTATAAACCATTAGCTGACCCTCTTCCCTGGAAATAATTCATTTAATTAGATTTCTACTGGCAATAATAAAAGGCAGCACTGCAGTATGAAAATCAACAGTCTGCTGATATCATAATAACAAAAGTTTCTCTGTAAAGCTATTATGGAAATACAGTGTCTTACAACAGTATTCATCCGCCTTGGTGTTTGTCCTGTTTTGTCGCATTACAAGATGGAATTAAAATTGATTTTTGAAGGGTTAGCACCATTTGATTTACACAACATGCCTACCACTTTAAAGGGGCAAATTGTTGTTTTATTGTGGCACAAACAATAATTATAAGATGAAAAAAACTGAAATCTGGAGTGTGCATTTCACTCCCTTTCATATGAAACCCCCAGATAAGGCCTGGTTCAACCAATTCACTTCATAAGTCACATCATTAGTTGATTAAGATCCACCTGTGTGCAATCAAAGTGTCACATGATCTGTCACATGATGTCTGTATAACTCAACCTGTTCTGGAAGGACCATGACTCTGCAACACGACTAAGCAAGCAACATGAGAACCAAGGAGCCTCCAAACAGGTCAGAGACAAAGTTGTGGAGAAGTATGGATCAGGGTTGGGTTACAAAAAAATATCCCAAACTTTGAATATCTCAGGGAGCACCATTAAATCCATTATAGCAAAATGGAAAGAATATCGCACCACTACAAACCTGACAAAAGAAGGCCGCCCACAAAAACTCACAGAACAGGCAAGAAGGGCATTAATCAGAGGTCAACAAAGACACCAAAGATAACACTGAAGGAGCTGCAAAGATCCACAGTGGAGATGGGAGTATCTGTCCATAGGACCACTTTAAGCCGTACACTGTAAAATATAATAAGTTGACTTTACTTAAAAAAAATATGCAAAGTCGTTGCCTCAAAAAAAGTCATTTATGTTGATTTAGATAAATTAGATTGGGTTAACTTATTTTTTGTGAGTTTGCAGTACTCAAATTAACTTAGATTAGTTTGATTACATTAACTTATTTATTGTGAGTTTGCAGTACTCATCTTATATAATTTTGATTACATTAACTTATTTATTTTAAGTTTACAGTACTCAAATCAATGGCTTTCAGATATCTTTTTTCATAAATTTAACTTAATATTCATGAATTGTGAAAGCTTAATTCTCTAGTTTTACTCATCCTTCATATTGAGGCCAATTTAACTTTAATTTTCTTGACCAAAGAGTTTTGCGAAAGACAATAGGACACATGCTAATTTAATAAAAAAAAAAAAAAACACACAATACAAGGTAATGAGCCCCCAAACAAAATGAATGGTGAACACATTGGATTTACTTTGCAATTAACATTTATTTTAAATGCTAAACAACGCATCATTTAAGGCTCTGGAAACATGTTCCACTTTTGTTAATCCTGGTGCATGTGCTGAAAAGACCGCGCGTAGATGGGGCAGGTCTGCGCATGTCTAAACACAACGCCCAAAGGACTCTGGGACAATAAATTATATTTTCTAATTTAACTGAAGTGGAGTACACTAAGTTAAGCGTGTTCTCCAACTTGAAATTAGCAGTTATTTATTTAATATTAGTGTTGACAACAGGTTGATGATTTCTAAGTTTGATTCACTAATCATTTCTAATTAATTTGAATATTTGCATTTACAGTGTACACTCCACAGAGTGGGGCTTTATGGAAGAGTGGCCAAAAAAAAAAGCCATTACTTAAGAAAACACATTTGGAGTTTGGCCAACAGCATGTGTCAGACTCCCCAAACACATGGAAGAAGATTCTCTGTTCAAATGAGACTAAAATTGATCTTTTTGGCCATCATGGAAAATGCCATGTGTGGCACAAACCCATCACCCTGAGAACACCATTCCTACAGTGAAGTGTGGTAGTGGCAGCATCATGCTGTGGGGATATTTTTCATCTGCAGGGACAGGAAAGCTGGTCAGGACTGAAGGAAAGATGGATGGCACTAAACACAGGGCAATTCTGCAGGAAACCCTGTTTGAGTCAGCCAGAGGTTTGAGACTGGGACGAAGGTTCACATTCTAGCAGGACAATGACCCAAAACATACTGCTAAAGCTACACTGGAGTGGTTTAAAGGGAAACATTTAACTGTCTTGGAATGGCCTAATCAAAGCCCGGATCTCAATCCAATTGAGAATCTGTGGCGTAACTTGAAGATTGCTGTACACCAACGCAACCCATCTAACTTGAAGGAGTTGGAGCAGTTTTGCCTCGAGGAATGGGCAAAAATCCCAGTGGCTCGATGTGCTAAGCTAATAGAGACATACCCCAAGAGACTTGTAGCTGTAATTGCAGCAAAAGGCGGCTCTACAAAGTATTGACTTTTTGGGGGGAGTGAATACCTCTGCACACTTCAGATTTCTGTTTTTTCATCTTAATTATTGTTTGTGTCACAATTAAACAACAATTTTCATCTTTACAGTGGAAGGCATATTGTGTAAATCAAATGGTGCTAACCCTCCAAAATCCATTTTAATTCCAGTTTGTAATGCAACAAAACAGAAGAAACACAAAGGGGGATGAATGCCTTTGCAAGACACTGTAGATTAGGATTAGCAGTGAAGCGAGTTTTCATGTCTTTCCTTACACTTGTCTGTATGCTGCTTTGTATAGAACATTTACCTTCTCACACATATACACACATACTCTGTACACAGCTCTGCTCATGCACACAATCCAAACATAATGCACACAGTTTTTCTATTTTATATTTATAACATTCCTAGCAGTGTGTGATATGATCCTGAATGATGCTTTCTCTATATATACATGACCTAGGTGCTTTTATATGAAAGCTTTGCCAGAAATTTCATGTGGCTGAACTCTGATCTATGCCCATCTGTTAGCTTCAGCACAAAGAGTTCTGACAGAAAAAGAGAACAGGGGCTTAAAGATAAAAGACATGAAAATATAAAAGCAAATTATGTTGCTGCTCAGGACACCATAGTCAGCAGGGGGCACCATCATGGGCAGGTAAAAATATGGGTGCAATAATAATAATAATAATAATAATAATATACCTAAAACAGAGGATAAATTGTTGCCCTAGTACTGTTGATTAAGAAAGATATAGTTGATTTTAGTTGATTTATTAGACGTTTTACAATCAAGCTCTGAGGGTTCTGTCTTTATTTCTGGTATTGTATACTTTTTTGGAACACAGTGTGTAGCATATCTGGGTGGTTTAGCTCATATGGGGATGAGCTAGAGGGGTAATAACTTTTGTGGCACACCTGAACCCAGTTACTCCTGTATGTTTATTCGATCACTCTCCCACTCTCCTTGAACAGTGTTTTCTGTGTGGTGTGCTACTGAAATGATTACACACTACTATTCACAAAAAGTTCAATTCATCAACATTCCCTTTTGTGTAACTTTCCTACAATCTGTGCACACTGCAACCAGCATGGCAAGACGTTGATTTCCACTGCTGGCTTCCTCCCCAAGCAGAATTACTCTCCAAACGGATAGAGATATTCTGCACCCTCTGCCAGGTCACTTAAGTCTGTTGGTTTGGCCCCTCATACTGAATCATGACTTGAGGACTCTGACCTAGCAGTCCATGAAACATTCCTGAACACAACTGTTCCATGGATGGTATGTACTTCATTGACTGGATTCAGTGCATGGCTCAAGTCACAAAATACTAACTTTTATTCAAGGACTGCTCGACAGCAGCATGCCCCATCTACACTAATGGTGTATGTTGTGGCCATTGCAGTGCATCACAGATCTCTCTTGGGACTTTATGACCTTTCTGGAAAGGGTGAGGTGCTTCCATTCACCATGGTTCCTTAAGAGTTTGGCATGGGATCTTCCCTTGTGCTGGAGTCAAGTCAAGTTTATTTGTATAGCACTTTTAACAATAAACATTGTCGCAAAGCAGCTTTACAGACTTTGAATTACTTAAAACATGAGCTAATTTTATCCCTAATCTATCCCCAATGAGCAAGCCTGTGGCGACGGTGGCAAGGAAAAACTCCCTCAGACGACATGAGGAAGAAACCTTGAGAGGAACCAGACTCAAAAGGGAACCCATCCTCATTTGGGCAACAACAGACAACATGACTATAACATTAACTGTTTTAACATGAAGTCAGTTTCGTTGATGTTATAACTCTTCATTGATGGAAACTTGAGTGCAAAACTGTTCATGACAACTGCAGTCCTAAAGTTAGCAAGTCAGTCCTCAGCCATAAAAGCATTACTGTAAGTGTCCAGAGCGTCCTCCAGGTGTGACTTTCAACTGTCCACATGGGGCCGTCCTCCACAGGAGCGATGCGATGAGACTCCAACCAGACACAGGGCACCAGGATGGATCAGGCAGGTCCGAGGAGCAGAAGAGGTCAGCATCTCGATCTCAGGATTGACATGTAACTCAGAGGGACAGATTTGGGGGGGGGGGGGAGAGAAAACATAGGTTGTTAGGTATGCCCAATTTCACCTGAATAAGTAGGAACAGTTTACATATTGCACTGAGTACAAGCAGGGACTCCGGCAACTAACTATGACAGCATAACTAAAAGGTGAGAACCAGAAGCTAACACAGGCATGAGGGAGCCCCGGGACATAAAGCAGCCAGCCACTACACCGTCAACAAACTCGAGTGAGCAAGCGAGTGGGGGACTGACAGCATCCATACATCCCAGTTTACCAAAACACTCTATGTCTGAGGACCCTCCAGATTTACACCTTTACCTCATAAACACCATTAACACAATGCTTGACTAAACAGATACAGTATGTTTTCAGCCTAGACTTAAATGCTGAGACTGTGTCTGATTCCTGAACATTACTTGGAAGGCTGGAGTCCCTTAAGTTCTCTCCATAAGAGCCTATGAAGGCTGAACTGAAATGGGTGTCCCTAAAAAGTGTCTTTTTGCTAGTGATCACTTCAGTGACAAAGTGGGAGAACTCTGGGTGACAATGTAGTTGAACGTAGCATTTCTTATTGCCAACCTCATATCACCTAATTTTGTAAATTAATCAGTTGATCATGTTACATTCCATGAAAGCAGTCCATGTTGTACCATAGAATACTATTTAAACCAGATGGCAGCTATTTGATCCTCAGACCAATTATTCATCTGTCACAAAGGAAGGACATAATGTTATCCTTTGTTGAAAGAGTGGCTGGCCCACTGGGTGTTGGACAGCATTATTATGCCCTAAAGGCAGGGTGGACCCCCAGCCCCTATCCTGACCTGGCAAAGTACATCTCCTTCTCATGAGCATTACTTAGAGGCATGTTGCTCCTACCAGGCGGCACGGTGGTGTAGTGGTTAGCACTGTCGCCTTACAGCAAGAAGGTTCTGGGTTCAAGCCCAGTGGCTGACGGGGCCTTTCTGTGTGGAGTTTGCATGTTCTCCCTGTGTCTGTGTGGGTTTCCTCCGGGTGCTCTGGTTTCCCCCACAGTCCAAAGACATGCAGGTTAGGTTAACTGGTGACTCTAAATTGACTGTAGGTGTGAATGTGAGTGTGAATGGTTGTTTGTTTCTATGTGTCAGCACTGTGATGACCTGGCGACTTGTCCAGGGTGTACCCCACCTCTCGCCCATAGTCAGCTGGGATAGATTCCAGCTTGCCTGCGACCCTGCAGTTATGGATAATGGATGGATGGATGGATGGATGGATGGATGTTGCTCCTACATACCTTGTAAAACCTTCAGATTCTGTCAAATAACATTACCCCTACCAGTGTCCCGAGTTTTATGTTCATTTCTGAATACCCTTTCAGTTAGTCCTAAAGTGTTTTGGTTCCTCATGACTTTCTGGCATACAGTATCAAGGTGATGTTCCCCACTCCTGGCCATGAGGGGTGAAATAAAACAGTAGTCATGCTGAAACATCAGTAACTTGGCAAGAAAATTCCAGGGAAAGATGGCTTTATTGTGCACAGAGAGCTTCACACAAGCACAAGCAGGAATCCAGGTGATTCTCACTGCTCAAGGCAATTATTGGGGAGTTAATAGTAGCACAGTTACATACAGTATGTAAATAATGTTCTGTTGTATTTCAAGTTTTTATTTTGTTTGCACATTTAATGCCAATTTTGATGATAATAAAAATACCTTCTTTCTTTTTTACAAATCTCTGACCTAAACACTTCTAACCTGGCTTTACTGAAATATATTCATTTACTGTTTTCCTTGCATCTGACTACAGACTGCCATCCTTTTATTGGTTCACTATCTCACTATCACATTACCTGCATAATGTGATAGTGAGATAGTTATTCCACAAAATCGAATCGTACATGAGCCAATGAGGCACGTAGCGCCGAGTCGGCTATAAGCCATGTACAACGAGATTGAGTGGAATACGGTAACTGTTTTATTCTATCCACATTCACTGGAGTTTCAGAAGCAGAGCATTTTTATTTAAATTTTTTTGCAAATTTGTTAAATAAAACTTTGTACAAAACATCCGGCAAAATAATTTCTGCTTAGAATGTAAACAAACTGGTGAAATGACAGTAACAATTTGTGAAAAATGCTATAATAATAATAATTCTTGAAAAATAAAAAAAGATACGTTTTTACCATGAAATACCTTCATTCCATATTTTGTTGCTTTTTTGTATTTTTGGGGGTTTTGTTTTCAAGTAGAGCAGGGGTCATCAAACTACGGCCCGCGGGCCGACTCCGGCCCGCCACCCCCCTTTGACCGGCCCCCCAGTCCATCTGCCCCCCACCACTTGAACCGGCCCTATGAGGCAATCCCCAAAAGTGGTCATGGCCTATTTTTTTTTAATTGCTTTTTGGCAAATAATAACATGTCTGCATCTTGTATTTTGTTGATTTTTATCAATTAAAATTGATATTTAGTTATAAAATGAACTGTTCATATTTTCCGAATTTTTGTCATATGCTTGCGATCAAGCAATGATAGGCAGCGCACGCGCAGAGAACTGTCAGTGTTCAGGACAGCAAAATGGCTAGCGGTCAGCGAAAAGTTGACAGAGAGTGCAGAGTTTTTAAAGAACAGTGGACCACCGATTATTTTTTCGTTCAGTGTAAGGACCGTGCAGTTTGTCTTGTATGTAAAGAAAGTGTGTCGGTTTTCAAAGAATATAATCTGCGTCGTCACTACGAAACCTGCCACAAAGAGTATGCTAGTTTGCGAGGGCAAACAAGAGAAGACAGGATTCGGAGGATGAAATGCGGACTGGCTGCACAACAGAATGTATTCCTTCGCCAAACCCAGATCAACCAGACTGCTGTCCGAGCTAGCTATAAAGGTAGCTCACCTACTAGCTACCCATGGAAAGCCGTTTACTGATGGGGACTTTGTTAAAGTATGCATGCTTGCTGTGGCCTAGGAGGTGTGTCCCAACAAGAAGGATGCGCTCAGCGCGGTGAGTCTCTCCGCACCTACTATGACCAGGAGAACCGAAGATTTGGGGAACAACGTGTATGACCAGCTGAATGAGAAAGCGTCAGAATTCGAGTTTTTTGCTTTGGCCATGGATGAGAGCAATGACGTGCAGGACACAGCACAACTGCTGTGATCTATTGATCTATTGCTCATATTATTATAATTTCACTGTTTTTTTAAATGTATTTATTTTATAGGCCTATTTATTTGACCTTTATTAAGTGCTGCACACAATTATTATTAACATTATTAATAATATCAACAGGCCTACCTACAATTTATAATTTTCCACTCACCTTTGCCAGTGTCAATCACCTCAACTAGGCAGATGTTTCTTACCTTGACAGCTTTGATGTTATTTTTATTAGAAAATAAATAAATGGAAAATCTGTGGTATTTCAAGTTACATACATGTCAACCTTTGGTCAATCAAACCTGTATAACCAACCTCCAAAATCCATATTTCCCTTATAAAATCCGTATAAGATGCAAATTAAAATAATTTACCTAAAATTTGAATGATAATTAACAATGATATATCCCAGTTACTTTTTATTCAATATTAACAACAATAAACCTTCAGAATGAATACAAAGCTCCAATGTTTGACAAAAACACAAAGTGTTATCAGCGTAGTTATGAAGGAAATACTTCGTTGCTTGGAGACAGGTTTCACCGAGCGGCTATTATGCGCGAGACTTCATATTAGCCACAAAGTCAGGAAAATCTGTTCATAAAATTACGTTATAATGACCAAATACAATGAAAAGTATTTTTCCAGTCTCACCTGTGAAAGGTAATCCCATGTGATCTCGTTTGGACGGTAAACCTGTTGGTACAGTTAAACGCAGCACATGAATGAGGCATCTTTATTCTCGGGCGAGGATGACGTATGATCCTACGCAGAAGCCGGCGTCTATGACTTCCCGGTTGGCAGGATTCTCACAATGCGGTGTGTGCATGATCAAAAGTGGAACGAAGTCTCGCTACCACAAGATAACGCGCGATTTCATAAGACTCTTTATTGGCTGTCTGTGATGTACAGTATGTTTGTAAATGTTATGCGCTCTTTTATGATCGTGGGAATTGATTATGACTCTAAATAAATATTGAAGGTTTTTTTTAAAGAATCCGTATAACTTTATTTATACGCCCGTATACTACGTTTATTGAATCAAATCCGTATAAAATACGGACATTCCGTATAGGTTGACATGTATGAAATTAAAACAAAGTGTGAAGACTCGATTACTACTTTTGCAAACCACTAGTAAAGATAAACAAATATGTGCCAGGAATCAAGTGTTGATATAGTAGTGGGGATATAGTAGTGGGGATGGCTGGCCAGGCTAGTAATCTCTACTACACAATGAGGCATGCTGGTGGTCATATTTGTCTGGGTCATACAATTCTATGTTATATAGCTGACCCGCCCCCCCATCACAGTCAGGAACGACAATGTGGCCCCCAGAGAAGAAAGTTTGGTGACCCCTGAAGTAGAGTTTTTATTTCGTACTTGGTTGGTTCAGTAACACACTCCACCATTTTCTTCTTCTTCTTTTCTTTAGGGTTTTTTTTTTGGCAGTTGGCAAACAAACCTAAAGGTGCATTACCACCACCGACTGGGCTGGAGTGTGGAACGGGAGCTATTGGGGGGCAACTATATATATATATATATATATATATATATATATATATATATATATATATATATATATATTCTTTTAGCTATTTCTGTTTCTTTTAAATACTTGATAATAAAGTGATATATCTGACTTGATGCGTTCCACCATTTTGTTTTTCTCTACTCATGGTATATGAGCTGATAGCCTAGTAGTAGAGTAGCCAATCAGAGTGTGCAATTGCTCATATTCAGTGAATGTGGATAGAATAAATTAGGGTGTCCTTCATGTAAACTAAATATATGTAAAGGTGTGTGTGTGTGTGTGTGTGTGTGTGTGCATGCTCAGATCACTGATGTATTTTTTTTTTATTCATTCACCTAGTGTGCTGAAATCTGTACATTTTCCCCAGCAACTTAAAACAAAGGGGATGTGATGACAGTGAAGAAACATTTTCTAACAAAAGATGAAGCATCTGCCTGTAAAATGGCAGAGACATCCATCCACAAAAGGCTAAATTATCACCCCATATCGATTCCTTTGAAAACAGTACATATTGTGGTTTTAAGGTTTGTTGAGAGAAAATAAACTGACAATGTTGATACAGATGGTAAGAAACTCACAGAGTAGCATCTGTAGTTGATTAAATTATTCATTTATATTATAATTAAATGATAACGAATACTGGCTGAATAGGTTCTAATACAACCCGAATTCCAAAAAAGTTGGGACACTGTGTAAACTGCAAATAAAACACAGAATGTGATAATTTGCAAATCATGGAAACCCTATATTTCAGTGAAAATAGTACAAAGACAACAAATCAAATGCTGAAACTGAGAAAATTTTTTTTTGGAAAAATATATGCTCATTTTGAATTTGATGTCAGCAACACGTTTCAAAAAAGTTGGGACAGGGGCATGTTTCCCACTGTGTTGCATCACCTCTACTTTTAACAACACTATATAAATGTTTGGGAACTGAGGAGACCAGTTACTGTGGTTTGGAAAGAGAAATGTTGTCCTATTCTTGCCTGAAAAACAATTTCAGTTCCTCAACAGTTCAGGGTCTCCTTTGTCACATTTTGTGCTTCTACTTTTGATGCGCCAAATGTTTTAAATGGGAGACAGGTCTGGACTGCAAGCAGGCCAGTTTAACACCTGGACTCTTACGACAGAGCCATGCAGTTTTAATACATACAGAAAGCAGTTTGGCATTGTCTTGCTGAAAGAAAGAAGGCCTTCTCTGAAAAAGATTTTGGCTGGATGGCAGCATATTGCTCTGAAACATGTATATATCATTCAGCATTAATGGAGGCTTCCCATGATGTACAAGCTATCCATGTCATGTGCACTAATGCACCCTCATACCATCACAGATGCTGGCTTTTGAATTGTGCACTGATAAGCCGGATGGTCCCTCTCCTCTTTAGCCTGGAGGACGTGGTGTCCATGATTTCTATAAAGAATTTCTACTTTTGATTCATCAGACCTCAGGACAGTTTTCCACTTGGCCTCAGTCCATTGTAAAAGAGCTCAGGCCCAGAGAAGGTGGCAGTGTTTCTGGATATTGTTTATATCTG